>NC_058164.1:16344687-16419687 GCF_020080835.1 Cotesia glomerata
TTAAGTTTAGACAGTGTTAGACAAAAATTTAGAAAGGTACAATCTGTGCGACAGTTACGAAGATGGGCTCATACTTTAAATCAGGGAGGGACTAATAAGGAAAAATTAGCAAGAATTTGTGAATATACATTACAAAATTTCAAAGCAGCTATAGATGCAGGTTTAATCGTACATGATTGTGACATAAAAAGATGGGTCTTACAAGCTCAAAAAGAAATTGGTGCGGAAGATTTCCGTTTTAAAGCATCAACAAAGTGGATCGCGTCATTTAAAAGAGCACATCGCATCGTATCAAGAAAAATAAATAAGTTTATCACGTCCAAAACCATTGAAGATAGTAAATCATTAAAACAGCAAGCTGAGGAATTCATCAATAATGTAAAACAAAAAATTAAAATTTATGAATTAGCAAACGTATATAATTCAGATCAAAGTGGTTTTCAGTTGGAAATGCATTCCGGTCGAACTTTAGCTGTTGAAGGAGAGAAGCAAGTAAAATGTCTTGTACAATCTGTTACTTCTACTACTCATAGTTACACAGTTCAACCAACTGTATCCGCTGATGGAAAGCTTTTATCCCCACTTTTTTTGGTTCTAAAAGAACCAAGTGGTAAATTTGGACCAATAGTTGAAACAACACTTTTTAGACCTCATAATGTATACATAGAAGCATCAAAATCAGGAAAACTTACATCAGGTACGAATTATTCTTTATTTTTTTTTTTCTGGTTTGCGCATAAGTTATTGTTGATACAAATAGTTCATATTTTTAATTTTCAGATCATTTCAAAATTTGGTTGGAGAGGGTGTTTTTTCCAAATGTGGGCCCAAAATCTTTATTACTAATTGACTCATGGACTGGGCATTGTCCTCAAGTTGTACAAAGCGTTAAACCAACAAATAAAGATACTGAAGTAATGATCTTACCAAAAGGTACAACTGGGAAAATTCAACCGCTTGATGTTTTTGGATTCCGAGTATGGAAAAATTTTGTTCGATATTTTTCGGATCGTACAGTTTTGATGAATTTGGACATAAACTTGCATTTACGAAATAACATTATAAAATTACAATCACTTACACATATCCAATTGTCATCTCCTCGGTACATAAATTTATTCAAGTACTCGTGGTACGAAAGTGGCTACACAGAAGTAAAACCAGATGAGTTCGAAAATCCTGTGGATTTTGTATTTCACGGATCATGCAATTCTCATTGTGAGGTTCCTGGTTGTCAAAATATAGCAATTATCCGCTGTTCATGGTGCAAAAAGTCGTTGTGTTTTCAACATTTTTTTCATGAACATCACAATTGCAAAACATATATTGAATAGATCTGCATATGACAAAATGATGAATTTAAGTATTAAATTTCATAAACATCAGAAATATTAAATATTTTTGTAAAAAATCATTTGTAAATTATTTTTAAATTTAATTTGATTATAGTAAAGCATATATTGTAAGCATTTTTTCTTTTTTCTTTTTTTTCCAAAACAGATTCACATTACATGATATTTATAATATTTGATGTCCCGATACACAAAATAAAGTTTGGGATGAGAAGTAAACAAGTAAGTAAAATATTAAGATATAATATTATTATTATTTTCTAAATGCTAGAAATGTACGAACAAATTATTATTGATGAATTCATATCGAAATTAATATAAAAAACGATATTTTCTTGGTGGTCAATGTAGATATGCTTAAGGGATGTTCACCCCCTAAACTTAATTTTTCGGAAAAACCCCGAAAGACGTATTCTCTACTTTTTTTTCCTCTTCCAATTGCCGTTGGTTTCATTGAAATCCATCGAATAGTTTTTTTTTTATAAAAGTTTTGTGATTTTCAACCCTCATAACTTTTGTTCTATTCATTGTTTTATTATAAAACCAAAAGCATTTTTCATGATTTTCGACATTGAAAATTATGCAATTGGTCCCATTCGATTATTTAAACTGCAAGTATGCGAAACTTGAAAAACACCCCTTTGGAGGCTAAACTTTGAGGGGTAGTTTCACCCCCTAGAAATGTTTTTCCGCAGATAAAAAAAAATACGTGTCTCTTAGATTTCGACGGAGAATAACATATCTCAGTTTCATCAAAATCGGAGGGGGACACCGGAGAGAGTTTCCTTGTCAGTGAATCTTTCAAACTTTTCAATTTATTCTTTTCATTCTTAGCATTTAGAATGCTATCCACCGTAACTCCGGCATTCATCAAATCTTTAGAAGAAATATTAATGTCTTTATGATTAATAAGTTGTTGCAAAACAGAAACATCTGCTGAAGCATCATGCGCAGATTCCTGTATAAATGTTGAACCTAGATAATCTTCAGCCAAAGCAGATTGAGTGAAACTTTTTTTTTCATTACGCCTCTCATTTAAATGCTTTTTTAAAAAAGTTAATGTATCCGTAAAACCTATCACAATACATTGAAACTCTTCCAGCAATTAATGTTCCAGCAATTAATGTTTTTATTTCAACATTTTCTTCTACAAATGTTTCATTTTGAGTAAGAATTTGAACTGCAATATCTGCCTCCATGGCTTTCGAGCTGCCGACGAAGTTACTGCGACAATCATGTTTCTTCTTAGAATTTATACGGCAATACCTACAACCTTTATTTCTGGTCGCGTAGGCTACGCATTTTCGGCTGTAATGTCCAAATGCTGTACCATGACCTTGCTTACTATTGTAGCACCTTCCGGAACCTTTTTTTAACCAAGCTCCATCGTATGACAGCCGTAAGCCAACCCTTGTCTTCGGAGTTTTTGAGCTACCGATGATACTCTGCAACTTACGCTTACGATTTTTAGGCAATTCTTGACTAGAGCTTGCAAAACTTTCTTTAGAATTACTTTCATCATGGATAAAACTTCCAGTTGAATTTATAGCTGCTGAACCCACATCGAAAGTTGAGTCATCACAACATTTATTAGTTTCTTCAAAATCGGTCTCTGCTACATTATTGTTGTTAGTATCTACCATTATATCAGTCTGAACAGTATTAATAATCCTTTCTGCCATAGGATTAATTATAGTAGTGGTACTAACAGCCTTTAAATCTGAATCCCCTGTCTTGGTGTCACTTGCTCCACTATTTAAATTTATTTCAGAATCACCATCATGCAAAGTTTTTTCAGTACTTGTTCTATCACAAGATCTGCAAGTAAATAAGGGGAAAAAAAAGTTGTTGTCTGTTACAAAAGTATTTTTATTTTTAAAAAAATTTTTTCATTCAATATACAGTTGTAAAATTTTATTAAAAAAATATATGATTCACTTCAAACTGTTATAAATATTTTTACAACAACATTTAAAACAGTATAGAATCATATTTTATTTAATTGTTTCTCACAATATAATATATACAATTTTTAATATATTCGATATAAAATAAATGTCCATATCAAATATATTTACCCTTCATTCAAAATTGTCAACTCTCGTTCAACTTTTAACGCTTCATGGCAATTTTCCTTGGCAACTACCTCAACTGCTGGTCCAACTAATCTTTCGTACCGCTTAATCAAGTTGTGATTGACTGTAGGCAGATTCAGTGCTGATAATATTGTATTCAGTTGTGTTTCTCCAATACCTCCATCTAATATTGCTGTAATAATAATTTCAATCAATAATAATACTTATATAATTTGTGAGTAATTATTATCTAATTTTCTATTATAAATTTTATGATTCTCTGTATTTAACCTTTTATATTAACTTACTAAGAGCTAGTTTAAAATTCACGTGATATCTTGATCTGGTCGATTCTCCTTCACTAGTTGAACTTTTAACTTGACGAATTCTATCACATTTTGGACATTTCAAATGAAATACACTCGCTGCTCCAAAAATTTCTTCTTGTATCAGAAAACGAAAACTTAGAGGCAAATCACATGTCATACACCACATTTCTGTAGCTAGTTTCTCCAAATCAACGATGCGTCGATTGCTTGGTAATTGTACGCCGACATTTTTATACTTTTCATGGAGTTTTTTCGCGCTTTTACTGACATTATTTTTCCAATTTACAATACTTTTTCTTGCAAATTTCCCATTGTGTCTAAATTGATTTGCATTACTCATTCTGCTATTACAAATAACCTCTTACAACTTAACACTAACTCAGCTACCCAGCGAGGTAAATATAAACAGCTGTTAAGCGCGATGTTGCCAGGTCTAAGTTTTGTGAAAAAATACTCGAGTCAAACGTTAACTATTTATTGTTTTTGTTAATTAAATTAATTAATTAATTTAAATAATAATATTGTTAGATAACTGTTAAATTATAGTAATGAATTTTCGTATTAAAATTTTTAATTTTTATAAAAAAAAAATTTAGATTCTATTATGACTTACGGGGTACTGTCCGTGCAACCTTAAAACGTTAATGTGACAAGATTTCAGATTCAAATTCAGTTGCACAGAATACATAAAAATCATACTCAATCTGAATCCAAAAAATTTTTTTCATCTCGATAATTTCGATTTTTCATGATTTATTACAATTTTTTTGGGGTTTTTTTTGCTGTTTTAAAATTTTGACGGCTCAACGGGCTAGTTAACGTTCAGATTCAGATTCAGTGAATTGAAATACATAAAAATCATACTTGATCTGGGTCCACAAAATTTTATTCATCGCTGTGACTGCAGTTTTTCGCAATTTTTTGCCTTTTTTTTGGTTTTTTGGATTTTATTCAAAATTTTGAGGGTGCATGGGCAAAACTGACTTCAGATTCGGATTCAGCGCGTCAAAATACACAAAGATAGGTGGGTCCGATCAAAAGTACAGACAACTATTTTTTTTGTTTGCCGATATTATTTATCTAGATTTTTGGGTACAAGAAGAGTTTTTCGAATGGGATTTACCATCTCTGCAACAAATCTTTGAAGGTAATGGTTATTTAAAATTTATGTTTATTTAAAATAAAAATAAAAAAAAAAAATACAAACATAAATCAAGCGGTTGAAGGTAATTGAAACTTTAATTTTCCAATAATTTAATTAAAAATTAATTTTTTGCATGCCTCATAAGCGAAGCGGATGAGGTAGTGCTCTACTCTTGCCTTACAAAAATCAGTCTCTATTTATTTTCTATCGCACTTGTAGAATAATATTTACACATAAATGTCATGGAAAAACACTAGTTTCAACACTTATGATATTTTTAAAAGACGTTTTGCTTTTTAAATAAATAAAAAAAAAGCCATTCGGCAGCCGAAATGGAAGTAGATTTTTCAAATAAAGAAAATTGATTTTTAATAAAATAATATAATAACACTAATCTAATAACACTAATAATAACACTAATATAATAACACTAATATAATAATATAATAACACTAATAATGTATAACTTAATTCATGAAATAAAAACAAAATTCAATAATAAATTTAAAACTATTTAGAACAAATTTTGGAAAAAAAATTATCTTGAGAAGAAAAAGTTTCTCAAATATTTACCAAAGAATTACACAGATTATAAGATTTGAATTATAAATGTCCAAATTTTAAGTAACTGCTTAGAAACAACAGTTTTCAAGTTAATCAGAATTTTGCAACCGGATAAAATTTTAGTTGAAGAAAACAATGGTTAGAACTAATTTGTGACATATTTACTGACAACCTACCCGAAAACATTACACGAAAGACTGATCAATATCGTAATTATTGAATTTACATCATGATTAAGCTATGATGTAGACAATAATTCTAAAACGGCTGCAACATTAAAACAGTTTCATTAAACGAACTCTAAAAGGAGTAATATTGAGGCTACTACCACTTCTAAGTAGTGAAAATTGAAGCTTATTAAAAGAGCTTTACGATGCATTTTACCGAATTTTGATATCTTGTCTCGATCAGTAATTATACCAAATTGAAGTAGTAAAAACATCAATTTTTACGATTTTCAAAATTTCAAAGTCCTGTCATTTCCAAATTACTCAAAATTAAAACACCCCAGCAAAACAATTTCTTTTTAAAAATTTTCAAAGTATTAATACTAATAATAATAGTAATAATTAGGAAAAAAATTAATAATGATAAATTACTTACGTTTATCGCAGTAATCTCGTTTCGCAAGAAGATTAGGATCATATACTTCTTGTTTGCCAATAATTCTATAATATGTTAAATTTCCGTTACTTCGAAGTGGTGGAAGCCAAGACATGACTAATTCACTGCTAGAATTACTCCAAACAGAGAAAGATCTAGGTTGACTTGGTTCACCAGGTAAAGTTGTAAAATATTGTACTTTACTCTGAGCACCTGATCTTTCCGTGGCGATGGTATAAGTTTTAACGTAAAATGCATATTGAGTGTATGGCTTTAATTGAGTGAGTAAAGCAGTAATAATAAGATTTGATGATTCGTTTGACGATTCTGGAGCAACATCATCTACTCTCCAACCGTCTCCTCCACATGCATCACGACTATCGTACATTGTAACATTTTGATGGGGTGCTTCTATAAAATAAACAACGTAACCTAATAATGATCTCGGATCATGATGTTCAAATGCTTTCCACTCTATAAGTGCTGCTTCAGCAGTTTTTTTAGTTACAGATACTTTTAATTCAGTTACGTTACAAGCTACTTTATCACCGTTACTATTTGGTGCAACTTCTAAATCTGTAAATCGAGAGAGTTTAGCAACTTCTCGTAATTTTTCTATTTTTTGAAGACACAACTTTGGATTAAAATGAAAAAATACTTTGGCAGGTCCATCTTTAGATTTTATAGTAATAGGTGGATGAGTATCCCAGTCCCATAACTCTTGAAGGTTTTGATTATCAAGAACTGCTAATGTATATTTATCGTTTTCTAATTGAGAACCATTAATCAATTTTAAATTTTTTAAAAAGTTTAAAGATATCAGAGGGAAACTTCGTACAATTTTTAAGTAGCCATCAATTATTTCTATCATGTTTAAATTATCTTCCAGTTCTTTCACCATGTGTTTGCCACCTTTTATTTGTATCTCCAAACTACCTTCGATACGAGTACAACCACGAAGTTTTTGAGCAGAAGCAATGCTATCAACACTTGCTCCAGAGCATACTTTTGAACAAGCACGGTCACATTCTTTACATGAAGCTTTACCATCACTTTCATCATCCATATAACCTGCTGGACATTCAATCACGCAACTATTTTTAAAAGGTTTATATGGATAATCCCGTACGTTTCCGAATGATTCCAAAGGCTTTTTCATTTTCCGACATTTATGTTCATCTATACATCGACGATTTAAAAATTCATACATATTTTCTGGACACTGTTTCGCACATTTGTTATCAGGTAAAATTACATCTCTGCATATGTTACAATCTAATGCTGTTAGACCAGTACATCCTCCTAAACATAGGGGATGACAGCATTCGTTGGACGGATTGCAAGCACGATGACCACATTTACAAACTAGAAAATTTTTTAAATCATACGTAGAAATTAATATTTTTGACATTATAAACATAGGTTCATTATTTTCTTACTTTTTTGACAATTTTGTCCATTCCAACATAAATTATCATCTAGCTTTGTTAAACGAGTTGGACAGTGTTTTTCGCACACAGGACATAAATTCTTGAGCTTGTTATCCTAAAAATTATTAAAACCAGTTATAGTTATTGCTTTGAATATAAAATAATATTATTTTCTAATGTAATTATTATATACATTAACACACTAATGCCAAACTTTCTTTTAATCATTCTATCATTTTTGTTTTCGACAATAAAAGATTTCTCACCATATTCACACCAAAATTTTATAATCGGGTAATTCTTATTTTTAACAAAAGCAAACATGGCATTTTTTATTAAATTCAAAATAATAAGGAGCATGCGCTGTAATGATAAAACAGCTAATTAATTACAAAATATAGGGCGTAAGACTAAACATTATTCACATAAATGTAAACATAGAACATTTCATATCAAATCATCAAGTTTTTTACTTTGGCTTTTTTTGTTTTACTACATTTTTTTATGTTGTAGTCTGTATTAAAAGCAACTTGCAAAGACAAAAACAAAAAAGCAATAATAAAAAGGAAAATTTGGAAAATCCAAAAGTTCACGATTCATATGATTATTTAATGCTCATTTAAATATGAAATTATAATGAAAAACAGTCTTTTGGTTTTTTTTTTTAATTTGATTAATTGCAAATAAACAACTCTGAATTACCAAGCCATTCGCATTCGGTGGCCTACAATTATTTCAAAGAATTTTTAACTTCCGCTAAGAAAATCAAAGATTTTCAAAAATCGGGAAGTTATTGTTTTCACCCCGTTTTGTAAAAATCGAATTTTCATCAGATCTCGACGTTTGAAGGTTACAGGAAGCTTCCCTGACTACTCCCGCGAAGTTGTCACTATCCTGAATAAAAAAAAGTATTGAGACAGAGAAAAAGTATTGGATTGACTAAAAAACCAATACTTTTTAATACTTTTTTCTTTGTCTCAATACTTTTATTTAATCAGGGTATGTCTGTGTGTATGTGTGTGTGTGTGTGTGTTTTTTTTTCCCTTAGGGGGGGGAATCCTTTTTACGGATTCTAGGCAGTTGTTTGGCCTGGATATGTGGCGACTCGACGCAGCGTCATACTAAAACTCGACACTAACGCCCCTACCCACTAAACCCTAAACCCCTTTTCCTTCTTTCCTCTAATCCCTCATGGAAACCGCTGTCAGGCATTACTTCGTGAAGGGAGGATCTAGCTACTGCTCTTCCTTCGGGTGGCTAAAGTGTTAACTATCTTCCTTCTATCTTCTACTATTTGCTCTTTTTCTTTCGGTGGAACGCAAGTCTTTAAGGACTTCTGTTGCAAACGTGTTGGTAGCGTTCCAGGCAGCTTCTGATGACAACATTGCTTCCACTAGTGAATCTGGTTGCATTCTCTGGTTCAGGATCCTCTCCAGTTCTTCACGCTGTGGATCGAAACGAGGACATACAAAGAAGACGTGCTCCGCGTCTTCAGCAGCTCCTGGGCAGGACGGGCACTCCGAAGAGTCATCGTGCTTAAAGCGGTGTAGATACTCTCGAAAACACCCATGTCCCGACAACATCTGCGTAAGATAGTAATTGACCTCACCGTGATTCCGGTTAAGCCAAATGTCGATCCGAGGTATGAGACGGTGCGTCCACCTACCCTTCTCTGCAGCATCCCATTGTAGTTGCCATCGGCCTATGCTCTTCTGCCGTTCTTCAATTCTAAGTTCTTTAGGGCTCAGTGCAGTTGACCTTTTTCGTTGGTAAAGGGCCCGTCTTTCCTCTGCTAGAACTCTAAGAGGTAGGGTTCCAGCAATGACGCACACTGCTTCTTCTGATATAGTGCGGAAGGCACTAGCTACTCGTAGGGCACTCAGTCGGTATATTGGTCCAGCTTTTCTCCATGATTCTTTGGTTTCCAGTGCATCAGCCCAAATGGATATTCCGTAAGTGAGCACTGATGTGACTACTGATGACAATAGTAGCCTCCTGCTCTGCATTGGGCCTCCGATGTTAGGCATCAGCCGTGCGAGACTAGCCCTCACTACTGACGCTTTGGCACTGACATGTTTCACCTGCTGCTTGAAGTTGAGTCGTGCATCCAGCATCACTCCCAGATAACGGATAAATGGTTGTGATGTGATTTCTTGTTCTCCGACTCTCAACTTGATGGTTTCTACCGTTTTTCTGCTGGTGATGAGCACTGCCTCGGTTTTATGCTTGGCTAGTTGCAAGTTCATCATGTCCATCCACAAATTGACTCGTCTGAATGTAATATCAAATGCCATTTCTATCTCTTCGAGGTGCTTTGTGACAATTACGACAGCTACGTCATCCGCATATGCTACAAGTTTGACTCCCGTAGGCAATGCTATTCTCAGGAGGCCATCATACACGATGTTCCATAGCAGAGGACCTAAGACTGATCCCTGATGCACTCCTCCGGAGATTTCGTACACTTCTGTACCATTCGGCGTGTCATATTTCAGGAGCCTGTTCGTGAAGTAGCTCGCTACTATTCTGCGAAGGTATCCTGGTATGTTTTTTTCTTCTAGAGCCCGCATAACGCAGTCCCAGTTAGCGGAGTTGAAGGCATTCTTGATGTCCAAAGCAGTCACCAAGCAGTATTTCTTCTTTCCACCCTTCCATCTCGTTCCGGCGATTGCATCCTTGGCTATATCAACAACCAATTTGATAGCATCCAGAGTTGACCGTCCTTTTCGGAAACCAAACTGGTTCTCTGCTAGGAGTGGATCGACTAAAGCCTCTATTCTCTGATGAATTATGCGCTCGAATATCTTGCCGGCCGTGTCTAACATGCAGAGTGGTCGGTAGGATGACGGTTCTTCCAGCGGCTTTTTCCCCTTCGGAAGTAACACTAGCCGTTGCTGTTTCCACTTCTGGGGAAAAGTCCCTTCCTTCAGGCATGTATCGTAAACGTCCAGGAATAATGTTGGTGCTGCCCTAAGGATTGATTTCAGGGCAATATTAGGAATTCCGTCCAATCCCGGCGCCTTATTATTCCCTACTCGATTTCCTGCCTCTATCAACTCGTCCAATGTGTGTGTGTGTGTGTGTGTGTTTGTGTGTGTGTGTGTGTGTGTGTGTGTGTGTGTGTGTGTGTGTGTGTGTGTGTGTGTGTGTGTGTGTGTGTGTGTGTGTGTGTGTGTGTGTGTGTGTGTGTGTGTGTGTGTGTGTGTGTGTGTGTGTGACTATGTGACTCGCTTATAACTTTTGAACGACTAAACCGATCGAAACCAACCAAACGGCGTTCTAAAGAGTTTTCAAACTTAGATTTCCTGTGAATTTGAACCGATTCGGAACGATAAATTTTGAGAAATTTTGAAAAATCTCAAAAAAAAATAAAAAAATTTTTTTTTAAAGTAGTTTTTTTGGAATAACTTTTAAACGGCTTAATTGATCAACTTCAAAAACTAATCCGCCCTTTAGCTTGAAAAACCATGCCGATCGTCGCTAAAACGGTCAAAATCGGTTGATTCGTTCGAGAGATATATGGCAGGAGTGACTGTGACTCTTATGGTGATAGCGGACGGCGAAAAAAAGAGATCTCTGAATTTTTTGCGCGTTGCGAAAGCAACCAAAAGCTACCGCTGCGAATTCCGTGTAACCGAGCAAGGCCTCGTGACGCTGTCAAATTATTTGGCAACGCAGGTAAGCTCAAAGATTCGGGGAGTAGATTAGACAGATATACGAACGAGACTCTTGTAGGGGGGATAAGTATTATGGCTCAAACAGATCTTACGGCTGCACCTCCCCGCATGGGCCCCACTGGTAACTGGTCGGGTTGTTACTATATTACCGATCAGGCTAACGCAGTCATTGAATGGGTTTGATACAGTTTACTGATTACGAGGACAGATTGACATTAAATTCAACTCCATTCACATCTGTCCTATGATAGTGTAAATGCTTGAGGGCAGGGTTTTTCCTTGCCCGCAAACTTGGCTGTGTTTTTGTTACGTGAGGGTAGGACAAATATACGTGCGAGTATAGCTCTTTTGAGCCCAGGAATCGGCCTCTTCGGAGGTAGGCGAAAGCCTCACCATATATTCTTCGTTCGAGAGATATCGTGAACGAAAGAAAACCCAAAAAAGTGTTTTTTTCACATAACTTCGTCATTTCTTTTCGGATTATTTTTGATGAAATAGAATAATTTTTAGAGCTTAAAAAACCGCGTCGATCTCCGCCAAGAACGTAGAAATCAGTTGATTGGTTCGAGAGATATCCTCGATAAAATATTTGGAAACAGGTGTTTTTTTAACATAACTCCGACCTTTTTTGGAATAACTTTTAAACGGCTGCACTGATCAATTTCAAAAACTAATCAGCTATTAGCATGAAACATTACGTCGATCACCGTCAAGCCGGTCAAAATTGGTCAATTCGTTCAAGAGATATCATGAACGAAAGAAAACCGAAAAAAGTGTTTTTTTGGAATTACTCCAAATTTCCTAGTTCTATCAATTCAAACTTGAAGATTCTTCATGAAACTGAAAAAATTGCGTCAAATGCTGCCAACCACATGAAAATCGGTTGATTTATTCAAAAGTTAGTGCGGTTTGAAAATTAAAAAAATATTGTTCAATGAAACTTCTATCAGACTTTTGAGCTCAAAAGTATAGAAAAGCTATCTTTTTAAGCTCGAAGAGCTTAAAATAACACATAAATTGTAATTTTGAGCTCGGAGAGCTCAAAAACATCATTAGTGCAATTTTAAGCACCTAGGTATGGAATTAGCGGGAAGTTGCACGGATGGCCTTCAGGGTCTACCGTTTTTCTAATTTTTTTTTTTTTTTTAATTTGACTCAATCAATGGATTTTTTCGCAAGTTACAGTGTTTTCAGGGTTTCATATATGACGGACAGAAAATTTCTTGAAACTATTTTGATGTTTTTTACCGTTTCTATTGCACTTAATACATTTTTGAAAAAAAATGGAATTAATTTTCATTAAATTATCTTGACTATAATATGGAAAATATTTTGATTCCGTAAACTAACAAGGCTATAGTAATAAAAATAGTTGCCGAAATGAGACGAAAAATAGTTTTTGATCGTCAAGCACTCTCTAATGCTTCGCATCATGAGTCGTGCAATTAGATCAAAGAAATAGCCATATAACTCAGTAGTTTATGGGTGGATGATTGTTAATAAATAATTAATAGATTTATTCATGTCGATACCACGCCTTAATATATCGCATCCCACATTCAGAAAATTTTACAGCAGATGATAAAAACGGTTCATTTTTAATATCAGCTCAATCGAATTCAACAGATGAAAGTATTTCTTATAGAAATAATTATTGAATAATTTGACCTCTAAATTTTTAATATAAGGTGCACAATATTGTTATGACTCTATTTTTTAAAAACAGTCAAGTAGTCAAGTTTTTTAAGATAGGAAAAATTTTTAATGTTATTGATGTGTGTTTGATTTGAAAAATTGAATTTATGTATAATTTAATAAGAAAAAAATTCATAAATATTCTATATTTGATAAAAAAATAGAAATAATTGTGATCAAATCTTATTAGCCCACAGAAATCAGATAATTTCCATTAAAAAATTCATCTAACTGAATGAAGGTCTGAAATAACTGTTGGAGGGGTTTTTAGATGGAGAATAGGATAACATTAAATTCTAGAAAGAAAGAAAAAACTTCTCTCAAATTGCTTACAAATTATAGGTGACCAAAAAAATGTTAATTATAAAGTTTTTATTCTCAGACACGAATAGTCAGGCGTTTTCAGTGTCAACAGATAAAATCTAGAATTAAAAAGAAAGCTACAATTCTATTTTTTCATTCCCATCCGATCAAGAGTTCATGAATTATTAACAATACCGTTTAGCGAGATTTTACGCTAAATTTAATCTGAAACAATTTTGACAATACGAGGATAACAATTTTAAGTTTTTCTTTTGCATTATAAAGTCGCAGCAGTGGAATTTAAATAATAATAAACAGATAACTAATAATCGTTAGGGATTACTCAAATAAACAATACAATATTAATTCTAACGAGAAATAATTTTATTTTTACACGCTTTTTATTAGCTTCACCTGTATGTTTGTTTTTATGTTTGTATGTTTGTACCGACTCCTTTGGACTTGATTTTGACCCACTTTAAACGGTCAAATTTCATTTAAACATCGTAGACTTATCGATGACCAATGACAATACACTAAATTTAATAAGATTATTCCATCATCCTAATTAGGATCGTCAGGATTAAATGATTTTTTCACGCGTCCTTTGCATGAGACCAAGAGAGATAGGCCAAGCGCGTGGTCTTGCGCATGCATACCTTTCTGATTCGAGCACTCGGTTCGGCACAATAGTCAAGGCAATAGTCATAATTACAGTTACTAATATTAATCACGGAATTAATAGTAGATTAAAAAAAATGTATTTTAATTTTAGAAAAAAGCGTGAGGTGCTTTTTAAGATGTTATCGAAATGATAATCCTTTTACTCATATCTGTCAATAAAATATTTATAACTATTGACACCATGCACCCCACGCTTTTTTTACAATTCTTAATTCAAATTTATTTTCTATTTTTTAGTTTGGGGGCGTCCATAAATTACGTGAGGCATTTTTGAGAATTTTTTGACCCCCCCCTCTCCCCCCTTGATAAGATTTCGTAAGATTTTCCCCACTTCCCCCCCTCCCCTAATCTCACGCGAGATTCTTCAAAATTTATGTTTTGGCTGTAAACGTGTTGGATTATTGAGAAAAAAGCGCCATTCGGCTACACCCGACATGGATAGGTAGATTTCTTGTTTGAATATTGAAAAAAACACGTTATTAAAATGCCGTAATGTCCTAAAATTTATTTTTTATTATATTTTTGCAAATAACGACATGAGATTGACTATAACAAATAGATATTCAAAGACATCTACCTAAAAAATAGGATTTTTTACAGATAAAAGTCATTTGATGATAAAAGCTAAAATTTAATTTATTCTTGATTTTTTTTGAATATTCTCAACTACGAAATAAATTGAAAAAAGTATTAAAAGTCAACGAACAATGGTTTAAATTGAAGATAATTAAACATATTATGACAAAATTTTATTAAAATTACGACATGAGACCGGCTACCACCAATAGATTTCTAAAGAAATCTACCTAAAAAATTAGTGAATCTTATCGATCAATAATCAAATTAAACAATCGAGCGCTACTTTGCTGCTTTGCAGGGTTCAGACGAATACGACAAACACTATTGTGTCAAATTTGGCTATATTTTATTATAGAAATACTTTTTCACGCAATTTTACACTGTTTTCTGCTAGAGAAAAAATTACGTGATATTTGTTAAGATGCCCCCTCCCCCCTAAGTGAGATTTGGTAAGATTTATCTTGATCCACTCCCCCCCTAGAACACCTCACGTAATTAATGGACGCCCCCTTTGGTTTTCTATGAAAAACGTGTTTTTTAGTTTTTTAAACTATTTTTTATTTAATAATTTAACTTCTTTAATGCTCAAACACATTGTCGTTGTCATTTAATATGATAAATATTATTAGTTTTCAAGTGTTAAACTAATAATAAATAATATTTTTAATTTGTAAGAATCATGTTTTTGAGTACTCAGGAGTTTTTTTAATGCACAACTCGACAAATTGAATTTTCTAATTTTCAAAATTAACGGGAAAATATAAACATATCATTGCGATAATCATTAATGAAAAATTCATAAATTCGCCACGAGGAACGAAATAAAAAAAAAAGTTATTTCGTTAATAACTGAATTTCTCGATTTTAATAGCTGAAAATACGCCAAACCTTATTTTTTTTACAGAAATACTTACATTGATATAACAGCAATCAAATTTAGAATTGGCTAATTTGATGAGTTAGGAAAATTTAATGAACAGCGAGGTTTAAAATCAGAAAATTTGAAGAAATTTTGAATTTATAGTCAGCTGAATTCAAGTACCTCGTTCTAAATTACGTTATTTTAGATCTTATCAAAACTTTTCGTTCATTTCTTTTTTAATTTGGAATATTTTCAATGATTCTTTTTTTTTTAATCCACCGATTAAATTTTCCCACTAATGTTTTTCTATTAATGAGTTTTTTTTTAATTATTTATTTTACAAATCAATTAATTTACAGACTTCTCTGTTTACAGTTGGCTGTTATTTTTTTCTTTGTAATATTTTATTATAGGTTCAATTTACTTTTGACATTATTTACGTTTCTTTCATTCGAAGTTTAGAGTTTAGATTCGGAAAAATTTACAGTCACCCACGGAAAAAATATATATGAAAACACAAAAGCAAAGATATAAAAAATTTATGCACCACATACATCTAGGACATATTTCTTTTTGCCGAAAACATATATGAACAATTTCTTACATAATTGCATACGTTTCCACCTTATTTAAATATATCCATTCATATATGAAAAAAATGTATATTATTGTTATAAAAAACGAACTAAAACTGGCAAGTTAACAGCTCGAATAAACCATTTACCTCTTACCATTTTTCGAAAAATATCAAAGTTTTTTCATTTATGATTGGATACGTTTAAGATATGTAAAAACATACATAAGCATATAAATTCGAAACGACAAAAAGAAAATGAATAAATGAATATGTTGAAAAAAAAAAGTTTTAATTAGACCAGTGTAAAAGAAGTTATAAGGGTGATTCTCTGTAAGGGCGTCTTAAATCTGTACAAAATTGTCCGACCAAATTATTTTTGATTTTATTAGAAAAAAAATTAACAAGGGCTACAAAACTATCAGCTTAATCATAATAAATAAACAGTCGAATTAATTTTTGCTTTTTCGATATTTGTGTATCTTTTGCCATATAACATGACAGGGGACTGTTTTTTTTTATCAAATTGAGAAAAATCAAGCAAACTATTTCAATGCATTCAACTTTTCAAGTTCTCAATGAATGTTTACATTAATTAGAATAATATTAATATAAGACTTATGGATCCAATTTTATAAATAAATTATAACTAAAAAGAGCTACCAGGGGACTGAGTTTTGAAGTGGCCCAGACACATATTTCCAACACAAACGGTGTTTTGACATAAAATATAATGACGATAAAGCGCTAACAAGCCTATGGTTATTAACTCAAGGATAGTTAAGTCCTTATAAATCTTACAGAACATAAAATAGCAAGCTGGATTTTTTTTTTAAGCTTTGAACTTCTGGCAGGGGACTGTTCTTGAAATGCCTGGGACACACTTTGGTTTAATGAATTTAATGAAACAAATTAATTTTCGGTACTTTTTATTGAAGAAGATTGTTCGTTAACTAATTAAGTTTATAAAAATTATGGACCAAATTATATATTATTGACGAATAACTTAAAATCTTATCTTAAAGTTTTAATTTTGGGAATGGGACAGCCCAGGGGACTGTTATTTCGGTGGTTTACGAATTTATAGCCAAAAAACCAAAATTTATTTCATTTTAGTTTTCAATGCTCCAAATAGAAATGTTTTTTTACTTTCGTAATAAATTTTTTTTAGTAACAAAATAACAATTTTTCTTATAAAAAAATGCCTGGGACTGCAAAAAACCTCCTTACAGAGAATCACCCATAAGCAAGAAACTGAAAAAGCGTTTTTTTTTTAAATTCGCTATCTTTTAAACGAATTATCAAAAAATCTCAAAATTTGCCAGAAAAGGTTTTTCGATGAATACTGATAATGTCAAGGAAATGAAATTATCAAAAATTAAAATTATTTAAACTGTTAGATTGGGCGTGGAATGCCCTATACAATAAATTATACATTGACAATAATGGAAAGCAAAATATGTACAGAGATTGTCCTTGGTGTAACAAATTAAATTTAATCAAAGTCTCATTCTCTAGACAGACCATTTAGTTTAGATTGTTTTTGACTGACAGTGGCGCCTGAGCGCATCATATAACTTTATTATCGCTGTGTATCTCTAATTAAATTAGAAATCTGATGTAATAAATCTAGAATACAATTTTAAGAAAAAGAGATCGAAATTTATCATAATAAAAATATTTTAATTATAATAAAAATTGAGTTATAAAAATGGAACTATGGACTTATGAGTCAAAATACTAAAACCGAGACGAAAAATTTTTCAAGCAAAAAAAAATTATTATCTTTGAAATAATTTTCTTGATTAAGGTGAAAAAATACCTATTTTTACTTGAATTGTATTTTTTAGGTTTTTAAATTTTGTTTCAAAAGAAGTTGAGAATATCATCAATAAAAAATTACTACACACAAAAATAAAATTTTAGCAAAAATTACAATTGTCACGTCGTAGTCCAGGATAAGACTTTTAATAAGCTCGCTTTGATAATTTTACATCTTAAAGTTTCTGATGTTACATTGTAAAAATACCTGTAAAAGTAGTAAATATCTGAATTTTTACGGATATTTTAAAAATAAGTTTTTTAAAGTAAAATTTAACGAGCTATTTGAAAAATCTTTTGATTGCGTAGAATTGTAAGAAATAATTGAGAAATGATGTGAAAAATGATATATAATGACAAAAATAGCAATTAATTAATTTTTTAATGATTTTTAATAGAAAAAAAAAAATTTATTCATTTTTCAAAAATAATAAAAAAATAGTAGCCGCGGAGGACCCACGACCGCAACCACCTGAAAAGTTGTGGAATAGATAGCAGTTTGTTGTCACGAATTTTCAGGAAAATCGGATGTGCTTGATTTTCAGAAATTTCTGAAATGTCGTTTAATCGACATCAAAGTTTTAAAACTCGAAAATAATTTGGACATCTCTCACTAAAAATTTCAATTAATAATATGATTAGAAAATAAAAGAAATAAACGAAACTATGAAGAAAATTCACATAAAATAAATAATTGTAAGCTCTCGTCATTAGCGATGAACGCTGCATCAACCGCGTACTCCTACAGCCTGGACAATTTGAGCGACGACGAGATGGCGGGCGACTCGTCTCATCAGATTCAGCGCATCATCAAAACGGATCATCGCGTACCGGCGCAATGGCAATTACAACTGCGCAATTAGCCGCGGCTCTGGCACGTGCCGGAGCTGATACTCAATCGGCACCACCCCCTCAAAAATCTACCTAAAAGTTAAAAAATCGTACATTACCTATGATTAATAAAAGTTAATTTTTCAGCAAAGTTCTCCGAAGAAGATGTCTTGGTGCAGAGTTTATAACCCTTGAATAATTGTTTCTTATCTGATCTCCACACTTATTTACATAAAAATGATTTTTTTTAATAATCACTTTATCTTAAAGAAGTGTCTATTCCCACGTAAAAA
This sequence comes from Cotesia glomerata, assembly GCF_020080835.1. NCBI lineage: Eukaryota > Metazoa > Arthropoda > Insecta > Hymenoptera > Braconidae > Cotesia > Cotesia glomerata. The sequence goes on from NC_058164.1 coordinate 16,363,504, forward strand.
AGTCCTGATAAATCCACGCTGCGTGAATGTAAGGACCTTTATATTCACGCAGCGTGGATTTACGGCCCTTACATTCATGCGGCGTGGATTTATCAGGACTTTTTTACGTGTGAATAGACATGTCCTTATCTTAATTTTGAATTATTCAAAAAAATTATTTTCTACTTCTTAGTTTGGCTTTATATTAGAGCGTGTTTTTTAAAACTATTACTTAATTTTTAATTTATAAATATTATATATTTTTTTTTTTTTAATTCTTTAGTGAGAGAAATCCAAATTCAGAGATTTCCGAATTTTCTTGTCTATAATTAGAGATGTTCATTTGTAGAGCTTTTCTATATTCAGAGTTGTTCATTTGTGTATACGTCAAATAACCTTGATGTCTTTTATTTGAATAGTCTGAATTTAGGTTTGTCATTATTTTTTAATTTCCTTTGTATCTTCTGTTTATGTTTCCATTTTTAAAAAATTTAAATTGCTTTGATGGACAATTTTCTAATTTTAAGCCTTTTCAATTTTCATTTTATATTATGATATGATCTATTAATTTAGTAAATGTCTTTATATTTAGCTATAGTTATTTGATATTGTTTATTTTTAAGACTGTAATTATCAGAAAACTAATATTTCATTTATTTTCTTTTAATTGAAACATCAAATTTATTTGAAATATTTTGTTTGTATATTTTTGAATATTCAAATTAGTTTTCTGGTGATTTACCATATAGGAATTTTTTATCTTTAATTATCTCTATGTATAGTACTTTTTTTTTTGGATAAATTTCTATAATTACGTTTGACTGAGCTTAAAATTATTTATTTTGTGTGAATTTTCTTCATAGTTTCGTTTATTTTTTTTATTTTCCAAGGACCAGTTTTTCAATCCAGGATAAAATTTTATCCGAGATAAAAGTACTGCCAATATAATAAAAAAAAGAAATAATTCAGCACAGTGACATTGCCTACGAATAGTTCTCCCTTAATTCAGTCACTTATTTTGAATTAAAATAAATAAACATTAGCGACATGTCACAGAAATATTATAAATATTAACCTTCGTGACAACTTGCTGATTGTAAATAAATAAAATAAAATTAAATAATATTATTATAATTATTTCTTCTTTCATAATGGAGTATATTGTACGCGATTTATTATCATAGTTTATGGAGAACATTATTAATTTCGTTTTATCTTCCGACGATGATTCGGATAATAATAATAACGATGATAATAATAATTTTAATATAATGGAACGACAAAGGCCAATCCCAATATTTCGTGTCCGTCATAATTATTTTGAAATCCTGAGTGAAAAACAATTTATAGACCGATTTCGATTTTCCAAAAACTCTACGCTGCTTTTGCTACACTGAGAAAAAAGTATTTTGATATTCACAATACTTGGTATTTTCGACGTTTTAACACTAACAGTTAGTTTATTTGATTTATGCACTGGTAAAAATAGAATTCAACTAATATTTATTATATTAGCTTGAAAAAAATTTATTATTACACTTTTAATTTTAATTTTAATTTGTTTTGTTAGCTTTATAAGTCAATTGATTTGTGCCAGTAAAGTGAGGTTATAAACATCTAATAGTCGGTTACATTGGTATACTGATAATCAGTATACCTAGGTATTGTGAAAATCAGTATACTTATTGTGATAATCAAAATACCACGTCTTCTTAGTAGCACAATACCAAGTATTCTGATTATCAAAAAAAATATCCTTAGTAGCAAAATACTTTTTTCTCAGTGTACATCGATTAATTGGACATTTTGAATTATTTACAGAGAGGTAAACTATTAACATTATATTTTATTATATTTATATTTATTACTATGATTTATAGTTATTTTAGACTCAGATCAAGTATGGAAACTAGAATTATAATTATTATTAACAATAATTAAACACCACGAATAAAAAAGCAAATTCTTTTTCAGAAATAATGCAGTTCGTCCTATGACACAACTACTAGTTACACTGCGCTTTTGTGCTACTGGAAATTTTTACATAACGATAGGAGACTTTGTTGGGATTTCTAAAAGCACAGTTTTTAAAATAGTTTACAGCCTTTGCCGAACAATAGCTTCATGGCGGCATGAATTTATCTATTTTCCAAGAACTCCAAGAGAGTTGTTGGAAAATCAAGTTCAATTTCATCAAACGGCTCGATTTATCCGAGTTGTTGGTTGTATTGATTGTAAACACGTTAAAGTTGGGTCTTTTGCCGGCAATGATGCTGAAATTTACCGGAATAGAAAAGGATCTTTTTCTATTAACGTGCAAGTTATATGTAATGCCCACTTGGAAATTATTGACATCGTAGCAAGGTGGCCAGGCTCAACTCATGATGCAACAATTTTTCTCAACTCCAGAATTCGTGATCTTTTTGAAAATAATTCATTTGGCGATGCTTTGCTTCTGGGTGATTCTGGATATGCAAATTCATCTTATTTGTTAACTCCACTTCAAAATCCGCAGAGTGTTGCAGAACAACTATATAACGAATCTCAGATCAGAACTAGAAATTTTATAGAGCGAACATTCGGTGTTTGGTCTGGACAATTTGCGGTATTAAATGGAATGAGAATTAGGAAAGTTGATCGAGTTTTGACAGTAATTGTAGCTACTGCTGTTTTATATAACATGCTGAGACGAGAAAAGCATCGAGCCCAATTAATAATTCCGGTCGAAGAATATCAAGTTGTTCCAGAAGTGCAAAATCCCGTAATTGGAAACGTTAACTTGCGACGAATTTTCATTGATGAATATTTTGACGGGTATAAAAATATAAACTATACTAATACATAAACATAATCCATTTGAAATTTAATGAACAAATTTTTTTTAATTGCAGTTTAATTGTCAAAGATTGAAAATAATTTTATATTATTTCAATTACTTTATGGTAAGCTATTTTTGAATTATTTTATTTCTATTTTTTGTGTCTAAACATTTGACGTTCAATTAAAAAAAGAACAATCATTCATGTTGATTATTTTTGTTATTCATTGATTAATATACAAATTCGGTAAGCAAGTTTTAACAACAAATTTACAAATAAATACATATTAAAATTATACTATCTGTCGAAATCAACGATCCAAAAAACGTTTGATAAGTAAAGAAGAAATTATAAATATCACATCAGAAACTCGGTAATAATTTAATCGTTGTGCCTAACCTTTCTCTCAATTATCAATTATTATTGTTTTCAATTAAATTTTTATATAGAAATTTTTTTTGTCACCTGAATTAAATAATTTAATTTATTATAAAAAATATATTCGTAATAAATTACGGTAAATAGATTAAACTCAAGACTGACTTTTATATGTATTTCGCTTAAATGAAGTTTTTAATCTTTTGGCTTTTTTGAAAAAATAAAAAAAATATTCTCGGGCTGTATACAGTTTTAATTGTTTAACGTATTCGACTTTGATGAGTTTTTTTGAATAACAAGAAATAATTAAAAAAATTATGGATTTTTTGTTCGCTTTACTTTACGAAGTAACGAAGGAAGTAATTTATTTTACTAATTGAATGACGTAATTTTTTTTTAAGAATGAATATGGATAATTTATAAAAACGAGAGGTAAACTACAATCGAACTACGAGAATCTGCTCAGACGAAAAACTATTATTAGTTCAGTTAGTTGATGCAAAAAAAACTGTCGTTGAGTGTAAGACAACTGATAAAGTTTCATCAAAAACAAAACTTGAGGCCTGGAATCAAATAAGTACCGAATTTAAAAAATCATTTCCTTTTCGATCGGCTGAAAGCCTGCAATTAGCTTGGAAAAATATGAAAACTGCAGCTAAGAAATATTCTAAAAAGTTGAAAGAACAAAGCATGGGAACAGGTGAATACACTTAAATATTAGTTTTAACTTCTTTCTATTTCCTTATCAATAACGGATAAATCGATCTACAGCCGATATGACATCATACCTAATAATTTCATTCATATAATCACCGAAATCGAAAATGCAATGGCCTTCGTATTTTACAACAATTATGAATAAATAAGTTAATTTATTATCAAAATAATTAATTTTAAGCTAATACACTGGAAAAGTTTTTGATTATTGATGTATATTGAACAGTAATAGAGTAAGAAAATTGAATCAAACAATATTTTATACATTTTTTCTTTTTTACAGGTGGAGGAGGGAAAATTATCTCAAGTGATCCAGTTTTTGATGCTGCTTTAAATTTTATGCATCATCTTACTGTGGAAGGATTACACAATGAATTCGATAATGATGCTGAGTCTACAATTAATGATATTATTTATGACAATGACACAGAAAACGATTGTCGATCCGAAAGTGATGTATTTGAGGTAAATATATACTATCATTTTGTCTATTCAAGTATGTATAGAGTTTTAAAACATACAAATCTGTATTTCTTTTTTAGTATTTGGTGAGGAATAATCAAATCAATGATTGGAAAAAAGGAGGCCCGTCTAATTTAAAGTCAGCTATAAGTGCTCCGTTGAAAGTTAAAAATGGAACTCAAAATAAGCCAAACAGTAAATTTTCTGATGAAGAAATTTGTTTAAAACCTAAGGATGAACTTGCTTTACTATTATTACAAAACGCGCATGAAAAACACAAATATGAGATTGAGTTATTAAAGTTGCAAATTAAAAAAGAATTTTTATTAATTCAAAAAATTAAAGGAAATAATATTGATTATCAGAGTGACGAAGATGATGAAGATCAAGTTTAAATAATATTTCCAAAATTATTTTGCCTCACAGTATTTTCTTCATTAATTGTAATAACTGGACGTGGGAAAACTTGAAATTTTATACTTTTTCATATAACCTGCATTGAAAATGTGAGTTTCAATGCCTGTTGAGCCAACCGAAACTAGACAATTTCAGACCAATGCGACTGTGCCGGGCAAGTATCAATTATTTCTTCCCGGCGGACAGAAAATGACGATTTTCTGTCCGCGAGGTGAAGTTGCAGCTTTATTTTCAATCCTATCAATTTTTTGTTTATTTTATACCTTTATAATTGTCATTCTAACCGTTAACTGTACTGACATATTATAATTCTGTTATTAAGCATAAATAAGAATGATAAAAGAAAACTTGTCAATTTACGAATAATGTTTGGTAAAAAATAAACTATTACTTTCTATTTTATTATAAGTTTCATAATAAAATGGTATTTTCGCTGGTATCATTACCTCTTATTGCCTACGACCTAATGTTTTTTGAATACATTATTACTTTGATTATTATTGGTATCTTCATCAAATTATGAAAATACGTTGTATTTATTATATGTGAAACATTATTTATTGGCCTGGCTTTAACAAATCATTTTGTCTCCTTGATATCTACAACAGATTACTAGCGATTGTTTGGTACAAGTATTAGATAAAAAATTTTGTTGAATTCGGACCCACTTGTTCAAAATTTTCTTATTCTTATTAAAACCAAAGCATCTAATCCAATCAATAATTAGTTTATTATTATCTGACGTATAAGTAGTCGAAAGGGTATTCATAAATTAAGCCATAGTTTTTAATACTTCTAACAGCAGTAACTCCAAAAACTACTTAACTTACAAATTAATAAAACTTCCCTCCTAAACATGCGACAAAACTCAACTAGTTTATCGAATTCGTAATCATATCATCGAGGACATCGAGGACATCACGTCGCTGAATTATTTATTTTTTTTTTATTATATTGGCAGTACTTTTATCTCGGATAAAATTTTATCCCGGATTGAAAAACTGGCCCTAAACATATTATTAATTGAAATTTTTAGTGAGAGATGTCCAAATTGAGACTTTTTTATTTTACTCGAATCATTGCCAACCGTTACAAATCAATGACGACTATATATATATATATATATATATATATATATATATATATATATATATATATATATATATATATATATATATATATACAGTAGAACCTCGTTAAGTCGAACCTCGATAAGTCGAAAACCGCAACTCGAAGAAATGTTTCATGCCCTTCCCTTCAAGCCGTAAAACCTCCGTTACTCGAAATTTTTACCCTCTATAAGTCGAAATAATTAGTGAGTCCTTGCAAGCAATTTCTGTACATTTTTACCCTCCTTAACTCGAATACATACACTTGGACCTCTTTATCTCGAATTTAAAATTATTACCGTATGTAAGTATCTTATTAGGATTACCAGTTCTACGAAATGGTAATAGAATTTATAGTTGACGTCAGGTTTTCTGTTGGCGATTGTAAAATACTTAACTCAATTAACAATTTCTTGGTTCAAGAAATTCGATAACGACCAAATATTCTATTATTATTAATTATTAATTTCTGAAGAGAAGAGTCCCAATATTGATCTTTGAATAATATATAAACAAGAGAATCAAGGGAATAGCTTTATTGAAATTAAGTAAAAATTAATTCAATAAATTTACATTAATTCTTGTATCAAGAAAATTTTCTTAATAAAAGTACTGAACAGTGAAGCAGTGAAGATTAGTCAAAAAAAACAAGGATGTTGCGGAACAGTTTAATGAAACCAGTTACTGCCTAACTCGAAAACTCTATAGCTCGAATTTTTTCGCCTCTCCCTTGGAGTTCGAATTATAGAGATTCTACTGTGTATATATATATATATATATATATATATATATATATATATATATATATGTTATATATATATATATATATATATATATATATATATATATAGAATATGCGAGAAAAATATATATATCTAATCTAATATATAAAATTCTCGTGTCACAATGTTCGTTCCCATACTTCTCCGAAACGGCTTGACCGATTCTCATGAAATTTTTTATGCATATTCAGTAAGCCTGAGAATCGGCTACTATCTATTTTTCTAACCTCTAAGTGATAAGGGGTGTTCACCCTAAAAATTTTTTTTTTATTTTTTTGATAAATTTTTTTTTTTTATTTTTTTATTATGTGGCATCAAAAAATACATACAACTCTAAATTTGCACTTTTTTATCACCAACCCTTGCTTTTTAATAGTCATTTTCATAATTTTATTATTTTCTATCCCGCTTGATAACATCAATTATTATCACTTGGTAAGTTATCCCCTCCATGTGTCTACCGGTGTCACTTCTCACCCTGTAAACAGCACGGAGTAGGGATGTTACCTCTACAGTTTTCAGCTATTATTAGTGTTTATGCTTCAAGCGTAGTAGTTAAACATTTTTACTATCTCAGTGTAACTCTCATATCAAATATATTCTCGAGTAACTTTATTATTTATTTATTAATAACTAATATTATTGAATATAATTAATTATTAATAACTAATAAAATTATCAATTTTGAGTGTAAATCGCATGATCAGTTAATTAAGTGACTTACATAACCTCTAAAATACTCAACACGTGTCACGAGTTCCCGCAAACAACGGCTATTGAGTTGTAAGTATAAATTATTTTTCACGTTTATTATAAAATCAAAATTATTCTTTCTTATTTATAACGAAAATATTGTTGGGAATGGTGAAAACGAATTCGGTGGAAGTTAGATTTTTATTACAATTGGGAAATTTTTTGTGTTTACTTATAAGAACTCTAACTTCGACAGAATTTTTTTTTTCACTATTTCCAACAATATGTATTTTCGATATAATTAAGAAACATAAAATTTTTCGCTTTCGTGAAACTATCTAATTTTTACATGTATATTTAATGTAATCAAAGATAAAATAAATGATTAATATAATAATTAAATAATTCAATCAGTTCTATTCATGTGTGTTTTGTATTGTACAGTGAACAATGCCAACAAAACGCAAAGGGGCCAATTTGAGCCGTGATACAAATAAATCTAGAAGCATTCGAAATAGAAGAGCCCAAAGAACCGAAGAACAAGTTCAGGAAGAAAATACTGGAGCGCGTGTGAGAATGGCACAATTGCATCAAGAACAATCAGACGATACACGAGCTGAACGCAATGAAGTCATGAGATTAGAACAACGACAATCACACCGTTTTACTGTCAATAGACGCAGATCGAATGACCAACAACGCCAACAGGCACATCGAGAATTTGTAGCTACATCATTTCTGCGTCTAGCATTTCAGTATGAGCCCGATATTGAATATTATGCTCATTCAAAAGTAGTAATTGGTGCTATGGACAAAGAATGCCCGTATTGTCATACTTTGAAATTCAAAAATGAACCAGCCGGGATGTGTTGCGCGTCAGGGAAGGTACAACTACCTGTAATTGAAACACCACCGGAACCATTGAACGGTTTGCTTATCGGCACAGATCCAGATTCTAACGTGTTCCTGAAGTCCATTCGAACATTCAACTCATGCTTTCAAATGACATCGTTCGGAGCAACAGAAATAGTTCAAAATACTAACAATGGTAGTTTTCCAATTACGAGAGCACAGTGCGACTCATTGCCGCACGGTGCCGCATTAGCACATGTTTAACTGAAACAGATTAGTTAAGAAATGCAGCAGTAGATTGCGTTGGTATTGCTTCAAGTTTTGAACAAAAATTCGAAAGTTTGGCAATCTAAAAATCTAAATATTTGTTTACCTGTATATTTAAATCTTTAAAATCTTTGGAAACATTCATGTTAAGCGGCTAATTCAAAACCATCAATCACATCATGACAATGCTTACAAATATAAAAATCTAAAAAACGATTTCATTTTATAAAGATAAAATAATAAAAAGAATATAAATTCGTTTAAGTTAGTCATCCATAATTAAATATTAGAATTGAAAATATAATAGTTAAATATAATTTGTTTTATTGTATATATTTAATTTTATTGCAATAATAATTATTTATCAATAATAATAAAATACACTTACAACTGTCAAAAATAATAAAATTTGATAGAAAATAAGATAAACGTTAATTATACCAACTCAATACAAAAAAAAGGCCGTTCGGCAGCCGAAATGGAAGTAGATTTTTCAAATAAAAAAAATTGATTTTTAATAAAATAATATAATAACACTGATAATGTATAACTTAATTCATGAATTAAAAACAAAATTCAATAATAAATTTAAAACTATTTACAACAAATTTTGGAAAAAAAATTATCTTGAGAAGAAAAAGTTTCTCAAATATTTACCAAAGAATTGCACAGATTATAAGATTTGAATTATAAATGTCCAAATTTTAAGTAACTGCTTAGAAACAACAGTTTTCAAGTTAATCAGAATTTTGCAACCAGATAAAATTTTAGTTGAAGAAAACAATGGTTAGAACTAATTTGTGACATATTTACTGACAACCTACCCGAAAACATTACACGAAAGACTGATCAATATCGTAATTATTGAATTTACATCATGATTAAGCTATGATGTAGACAATAATTCTAAAACGGCTGCAACATTAAAACAGTTTCATTAAACGAACTCTAAAAGGAGTAATATTGAGGCTACTACCACTTCTAAGTAGTGAAAATTGAAGCTTATTAAAAGAGCTTTACGATGCATTTTACCGAATTTCAATATCTAGTCTAGTTCAGTAATTATACCAAGTTGAAGTAGTAAAAACATCAATTTTTACGATTTTCAAAATTTCAAAATCCTGTCATTTCCAAATTACTCGCCCGATTAAGCTCATCTTCGAACTTAACCTTGGTCTTGATCGATAGATAAAGCATGCTGAGTTTGAGAAGAATCGGTCATAAATTGAAAACGCTATCGTGCTGACAAGCCGCGTTATATCGTATAAATATATATATAAATACATACATATATAAACTTTTGAACTATATATATTTTCTGACTCAGCTTGACAAACTAAGTCAGAAAATGGCTAAATTTTTTAAAAGTTGCGCCACGAGGACGGCTGCAATAGTTAGATTTTTATAAAATCTACTAAAAATATTTTTAATTTTATGTAGACTCGTTGGTAACTCTTACGCATCACATCCGCGAGCAAAGGTTTTTTGAGTGTTCAACTGTGTGAAGCGTTGCTGTTATTGGAACACTCGAAGCTGCGCACAATGCCGCATTATGCGCTCTAGTGCTGTAATTGGAAAACTACCACTAATGCAAATGGTCAACAATACAATTCTACACTTAAAATCAGAGGCCAAGTTTATCATAAAATAGGCTCATTGCTGCCAATGCCAAACGAACCACATAAATTTTTACAAATCTACTTTATGGGCGGCGAGGACTCCGGAAGCGCACTAGCCAATCGGGTGGATGCACGTTTTGGCTACAATAACCTTGATTCATTCTTTGCTAGACGCATCGTCAGCGAGCTGGATGCTCTATTGAATGAGCATAATGAATTGTTGAAAATATTCAAATCCCACATGCACAAATTAGAAAGCGATAAACACGCTATTGTTATTAATCCTGATAAAACACCAGCTGGAGAACACATTCGTAGATTCAATGCACCTGTTGCTGACGACGTTGCTGGAATCATGGTTGGCGATCGTACAGGTGCACGAGAAATTGTGATTCGTAGGAGAAATAATAATCTTCAGTTCATTGCTGATACACACCGTTCATATGACGGTCTCCAATATCCGCTAATCTTCTGGAAGGGACAAGACGGATATAGCATAAATATTAAATAACGAGATCCCGTATCAGGTACTTCATTTATTATGAATTTGATTATTACACTTTTAACAAAACAATTAAATTATTAAACGCAATTAACTTAACATTAATATTTATGAATATATTATTACAGGAGCCGAAACAAACAAGAACGAGACGCTATTGTCAACAACGCCGACGCCGCCGAAATTGGTAACTCTGTAATTCTACCATCATCGTACGTAGGCAGTCCACGTCATATGCAAGAGTATATACAGGATAATCTGACTTCCGTACGCGAATATGGGCGACCGTGTTTATTTATCACGTTCACATGTAATCCAAAATGGCCAGAGATTACATCTTTGCTGTTGCCTGGCCAAAATGCAATACATCGTCATGACATTACAGCACGTGTGTTTAGACAAAAGCTGAAGTCATTAATAAATTTTATTACTAAATCACATGTATTCGGTCCCACACGTTGCTGGCTGTATTCGGTTGAGTGGCAAAAGCGAGGATTACTTCATGCCCACATTTTGCGATAAAATTCAGCGACGATATGTACAATGAAGCATTGATTGCTATTGAGGATCTTTGGATTATCATTGCCAACTTACCACTCAGTCATTTCGGTATGAATTCGCCAAATCGAGGTGCAACTGATTTAATGAATACTGAAATGAATCGTGAAATGCAGAACAACACTGTAGAAACGGCGGCGATTGTTACTCGCAATGTCCCACTAATGAATGAGGAACAAAGAACCATTTACGACCGCATTATGCTCGCAGTTTCAGCAGGACAAGGTGGGTTCTTCTTTTTAGATGCACCAGGTGGAACTGGCAAGACATTCCTTATTTCGCTAATTCTCGCCAAAATACGATCCAATAATGGCATCGCATTGGCCGTTGCATTATCGGGCATTGCAGCAACTTTATTGGATGGAGGCAGAACAGCTCATTCAGTATTTAAGCTACCAATAAATATTCAAAATAACCCTGACGCAGTGTGCAACATAAAAAAACAATCGTCCATAGCCACAGTGCTGAAACAGTGTAAAATTATCATCTGGGATGAATGTACCATGGCACACAAACATTCGCTTGAGGCGTTGAACAGGACATTGAAAGATATTAAAAACAACGACAAACTATTTGGTGGCACTCTGTTAGTCCTTTCAGGTGACTTCAGACAAACACTTCCCGTCATTCCACGTTCAGCATACGCTGATGAAATCAACGCCTGCTTAAAATCATCGACATTGTGGCGTAATGTTGAAATAGTACAGCTGAAAGTAAATATGCGCGTTGAAATGCTTCAAGATCCATCCGCTGAAACATTCTCAAAACAACTCTTAGATATCGGCGATGGAAAAGTCACTATAGCTGAAACTGGATACATAAAATTAGCGAATGATTTCTGCACAATCATTGATTCGCAAGATGCTCTCATTGAACAAATATTTCCCGATGTACACACGAATTACATAAATCTCGAGTGGCTTGCAGAAAGAGCAATGTTAGCTGCAAAAAATGTGGACGTTGACATTTTAAATCTGAAGATACAACAGTTATTGCCAGGGGACTTGGTATGATATAAATCTATTGATACAGTTTGCGATGACACTGAAGCTGTAAATTTTCCAACAGAGTTTTTGAACTCACTAGATTTGCCAGGCATGCCACCACATAACTTACAATTGAAGGTTGGATCTCCAATTATTTTGCTTCGTAATTTGAGCCCGCCACGGCTATGCAACGGTACGCGATTAGTCATTAAAAAATTAATGAAAAACGTTATCGAAGGCACCATTTTAAATGGCAAGTTTCGAGGTGAAAATATATTGATACCACGAATACCTATTATACCCACAGATGTGCCAATTCAATTTCCGATTAGATTGGCATTTGCAATGACTATTAATAAATGCCAAGGCCAAACAATGTCTGTTTGTGGCTTAGATTTGAGCACACCATGTTTTTCACACGGACAATTGTACGTTGCATGCTCTCGAGTGGGTAAACCATCAAGTTTGTTTGTATTAGCTTGTTAGTTTGTAAAGACGGGCTAACAAAAAATATTGTTCACGCTGCAGCATTAAGAGATTAATATTATGTAATTAATTAATTATATAAATAATTATTACTTTTTATAAATTAAAACAATTAATGTTTGGTGTTTTGTTATTTTTAAACAACATTCCCTCATCGTTCACAGCGCTCCAGGCCTTTTTCACTCATATTCCACATCCTTATACACTTCCAATAAATTAGTAATTTTTTTTCTACACTAGAAATTCTCTAGAAATTATTCACATGGCAAAACAACGTTTGCCGGGTCAGCTAGTATATATATATTATAGGGCGTTTCAAAAAAAAAAATTAGGAAAACGGTTGACCCTGAAGGCCATCCCTGCAACTTCCCGCTAATTCCATACTTAGGCGCTTAAAATTGCACCAATGACGTTTTTGAGCTCTTCGAGCTCGAAAATACAATTTATGGGTTATTTTGAGCTCTCCAAGCTCAAAGAGATTGCTTTCTTATGCTTTAAAGCTCTTCGAGCTCAAAAGTCTGATAGAGATTTGATGACACTATTTTTTGAATTTTTAAACCGCAATAACTTTTGAATGAATAAACCGATTTTTACGTGGTTAGAAGCATTCGATGCAGTTTTTCAAGCTTCACAAAGAATCTTAAATTTCGAATTGATCACACTAGGAATTTCAGAGTTATTCCGAAAAAACACTTTTTTCGGTTTTCTTTCGTTCACGATATCTCTCGAACGAATCAACCGATTTTGACCGGACTGGTGGCGATCGACGTGGTTTTTTGAGGTTAAGAGCTGATTAGTTTTTGGAATTGAACCTTTAAGCCGTTTAAAAGTTATTCCAAAAAAACCACATTTGAAAAAATTTTTTTTTTCAGTTTTTTGAAGATTTCTCAAAATCTATTGATCTGAATCGGTCCAAATAGTTTTCATAATCTAAGTTCAGTCAACCCCTTTCGAATGGCACCAATCGCGATGAAATCGGTCAAGCCGTTCAAAAGTTATAAGCGGTTCACATACTTTCACACACACACACACACACACACACACACACACACACACACACACACACACACTCGGGGCAGAAGAGATACTGCTACCGGGCGCGTCTCCCCGAGCGGATGGGAGAACGCTCGCTGTCCTTGGATGACACTTAATCTCTTAGTTGATGAGGTACAGCGGGTAGGAGTCAAGCAAAATAACCAAACAAAATACGCTCCCGTGGACAAAACTCCCTTTTAATGGGTTGGTCGCACTAACTGACCTAACAAGACGATCGTTCTCTGCTGTGACCCACTGGGAGTGACCGGAACCTGTATCGTAGTTTCCGACGATGCAGGCCACGGCTGATGTGAGCTTGCTCTACTGAGGTGTAAGTTGCAGCAGTGGATCAGGAGCCAGCCACTTCGGGCTTTGATCAGGAAGTACGCAGTGAGTGTTAGAGATCGGAATCTTCACCGCTCCGAGCGAGTCTAGTCCGTCCGTGTATTCCGGGACTGGCTAAGTGTCGGCTAGGCCTCAGGGAACTGGGGTAGGAGTACTATCTCCGAGGGTACACCCGTTCCTAGTTATGGCAACCCGCTCCACTCCGTACGATGCGCTGGTAAATTAAAAAAGTATGAGTAAGTTACAGGAAACAAACAAGAATAGAAACGGGCTTCATGCTCAACAAGCAGCGATTGAAGCAAGCGCTGACATGAAGAGAACGCAAGCGTTGGAGCGCCTTGAGAAGCTGACCATTGAGCTGCAAGAGTTTATCCAAACTAAGGTCAATATCCACAAGAAGATAAAGACCAAGACAACCGGTGTAGTCAATGCTCTTGGAAGATTCAAGAAACTGGACGAAGAATGGCGCTCATCATTACACCGCACCCCTTGTGCTACATCGGAGAGAAATAGTCAAGTGGTTGTTGAAGAAGCGATGGACACTGGAGCCGAAGGTGACGGAGAATCAGTCGCTGAAGAAGAAAGTGAAACTATCACAATGGCAGAGACTGAATCCTTTGACCAAGACGGCCGCATCCTGAGGAAGTTGAAAAGAAAAATTCGTTCTCCCGATGGCGGAGCTTTTCATACTCCCAAGAAGCTGAAAGACGTTGGACCTGGTCATCCCATCAAGAAGCAGGAAGTGGTTAAGGATCTTCCACAAAACTCTTGTGAACAGAACAAGAAGCCAGGCTGGGAAAAGGTGCAGTCCAGAAAGGACAAGAAGGAGCGCAAGAAACTGCCCCCAGAAAAACCTCTGGTGCCTTCACCGAAGCCGAACCAGAAGCCAAGAAGAACAGCAACGAGACCGGAGGCACTTATTATCCGTCCAGCGAACAAAGATAAGTATTCTGAAATACTTACACGGATCAAGGCGGACGTTCGCCCAGATCAGGTCCGCAACACAGTCGAGAAGATACGCAGGACCACGACAGGGAACATTCTCATCACGCTGTCGAAAGGCAGTAGTGATAGAGGTAAAGACCTGCAGAAGACTATCGCGGGAATACTTAAGGAGGACGCAAATGTCATTAGTACAGGACCTGAAGAAGACCTGGAAATTCGCGATATTGACGATACTACAACTAAAGATGACATTCTAACAGCTTTGCAAGAGGCAGCTGGAAACGATTGTGGTATAACAGTAGAGGCCATTAAAATTCGTAAGGTCTTACGTAGCAGAACGCAAATTGCGTCGGTGACTCTGGCAGCAACGGTAGCGCAGAAAGTGGTAGGAGAACACGGCCAGATTAGGATCGGCTGGACCAATTGTCGTATTAGAACAGTACTAAGACCAGTCCGATGTTATAAATGCTGGCATTTTGGACACCGTGCGGTTCAGTGCATAAGTGAAGTCGACCGGTACAGAGAATAACGCCCATCATGCCGGCACAAGCAGATGCCCAGTATACCAAGAGGCACTCAAGAAGATAACTGATAAACGAAAATGAGAATACTGCAGCTAAACATCAACCACTTTGAAGCGGCACATGATTTGCTCATGCAGACAGTACGTGAACAGAAGCTTGACCTTGTGCTTATATCGGAACCGTATAAACACCTCGGCGGCCAACCATGGGAAACTGACTACACCAAAAAAGCTGTCATATGGTCCTGTCGCAAGCTCCCCTTCCAGAGTGTCGTAACGAATGGCAGCGCCGGCTTTGTAGCAGCATCGGTAGATGGCATCCGCTTTTACAGCTGCTACGCACCACCTAGCCTCACTATTGTTGAATTCATGGACTTTCTGGATCGACTGACGGAGGACGCGAAGCAGTACTACCCAGTGGCAATAGCTGGAGACTTCAACGCCTGGGCAGTGGAATGGGGCAGCAAACACACCAACGCTCGAGGTAAAGAACTACTGGAAGCTTTTTCTACGTTAGATGTAGTATTGTTAAACAGCGGCGATGCGCCGACGTACACTAAAGGAGACGCAAGTTCTATTGTGGATCTTACTTTTGTCAGCAGCAGCCTCATCAGAGGAAACTACGACTGGAAGGTGATGGAGATCTACACGGCCAGCGATCACAATGCGATTCTCTGGGAAGTATCAAAGGACCAGAATCCTAGAAGACCGGCTAAGAAACTTGACATCGTTGGGTGGAAGGTGAAATCCTTTGACCCAGGTGCTCTAGTAGCTGCCCTAAATAGTGAACCGCTTACTACTGGATCTGCAGAAGAAATGACCAAGGACTTGATGAAGAGAGTGACCCAGGCTTGCGACACCTGCATGCCCCGTAAACGGGGCATGAACCAAAGACCTTCGGTGCACTGGTGGAACGAACACATCAGCTTCCTACGGAAAGAGTGTCTCAAGAAAAGAAGAATATCTCAGCGTGGTTATCGGCGGCCTGACTCAGCGGAACTAGTCGCAGAATACAAGAAAGCTCGTCGACATTTAAACAAAGCCATCAAGGATAGCAAGAAGAACTGCTGGAAAGAGCTAATCAACGAGGTGGACAAAGACTTGTGGGGTAGACCTTACAAGGTAGTCATGGCACACCTGAAATATCAGCCAATGCCGTCTCCTACGTGTCCTCAACTCTTACAGAAGATCGTGACTGCGCTGTTTCCACGACAGCGCGTTTTCAACTATCTGTTGACACAGGACGAACTGAATGATATTCCACCTGTCACGAAAGAAGAACTAATGGAAGCTTGTAACCGCGTCGGGAATAATAAAGCACCGGGATTGGACGGAATCCCTAATATTGCCTTGAAAACATCTATTAAAGCAGCGCCAGCGTTATTCCTCGACGTCTACAACATCTGCTTGAAGGAAGGGATTTTTCCTCGGAAGTGGAAACAACAACGGCTGGTACTACTTCCTAAAGGGAAAAAGCCACCGGAAGAACCGTCATCTTATCGTCCACTCTGCATGCTGGATACAGCCGGTAAGATACTAGAACGTATAATCCACCAAAGGATAGAAGCAGTTGTCGATCCACTCTTGGCAGACAATCAGTACGGATTTCGGAAAGGACGATCAACCTGGTTGTCGGTATAGCCAAAGACGCAATCGCCGGTACCAGATGGAAGGGGGGAACGAAGAAATATTGCCTGGTGGCAACTTTAGACATAAAAAATGCCTTCAACTCCGCCAACTGGGATTGCATCATGCAAGCCCTTCAAGAGATAAACGTACCAGGATACCTACGAAGGATAGTCGCTAGCTACTTCACAGATAGAGTCCTGAGATATGACACGAAGAATGGTCCAAAGGAGTATGATGTTACTGGAGGTGTACCGCAGGGTTCTGTTCTCGGTCCACTTCTCTGGAATGTCATGTACAACGGATTGCTGAGACTGAAACTACCAAGAAACGTCAAACTGGTAGCGTACGCGAACGACGTAGCCGTAGTAATAGTCGCCAAGCATCTTGATGAGATAAAACATATGTTCGCTATCACCTTTGAGCGAATTAACCAGTGGATGGACACAGTAAATTTACAACTGGCTAAACAGAAGACCGAGGCTGTACTTATCACTAGCAGAAAAGTGGTGGAAACGATCAATCTAAACGTCGGAGACCAAGAAATCACATCCCAACCATTCATTCGATATCTGGGAGTGATGCTCGATGCCCGACTTAACTTTAAACAACAAGTTGAACACGTGACCACCAAAGCATCAGCAGTAGTAGCCAACCTAGTACGATTGATGCCCAACATCGGTGGCCCGAAGCAGACAAGGAGGTCATTGCTATCATCAGTAGTTACATCGGTCCTCACATATGGTATATCCATTTGGGCCGACGCACTTGAGATCCAAGAATCATGGAGGAAAGCATGTCCAGTTTACCGACTGAGCGCGCTAAGAGTAGCCAGCGCCTTTCGAACAATATCAGAGGAAGCAGTGTGTGTCATTTCCGGAATTTTGCCGCTCAGAGTCCTAGCTGAGGAAAGACGTAACCTTTACCAACGAAAGAGGACAACCGCACAAAGTGCCGAGGAACTCAGAGCTAAAGAACGGCAGAACAGCATCGCACGATGGCAATCGCAGTGGGACGCCGCGACAACAGGGAGATGGACACACCGTCTCATACCAAGGATTGACGTTTGGCTTAACCGGAATCACGGCGAGGCCAACTACTATCTGACCCAGATGTTGTCAGGACACGGCTGTTTCCGGGAGTACCTTTATCGCTTTAAGCACGATAATTTCCCAGAGTGTCCGTCTTGCTCAAGAGTTGCTGAAAATGCGGAGCACGTTTTCTTTGAGTGCCCTCGTTTTAACCCACAGCGTGATGAGTTAGAGAAGATCCTGAACAAGAAAATCACACCAGAGTCAATAGTAGAAGAAATGCTGTCATCCGAAGCTGCCTGGAACGCCACAAGCACGTTTACCACCGAAGTGCTTACAGAGCTGCGTTCCATTGAAAGAAAAAGGGCAAATGACAGAAACTAGAAGGAAGGAAAAATAACACCTTAGCCACCAGAAGGAAGAGCGGCAGCTAATTCCTCCCCTCACGAAGTAATGCCTGATGGCGGTTTCCATGAGGGATTAGAGGAAAGAAGAAAAGGGGTTTAGGGTTTAGTGGGTAGGGGCGTTAGCGTCGAGTTTTAGTATGACGCTACGTCGAGTCGCCACATATCCAGGCCGAACAGCTATGCCTGGAATCCGTAAAAAGGATTCCCTCCCCTAAGATAAAAAAAAAAAAAAAAAAAAAAAAACACACACACACACACACACATACATACATACAGACACCGTGACAACCTCGCGGGGATAGTCAGGGAAGCTTCCTGTGACCTTCAAACGTCGAGATCTGATGAAAACTCGATTTTTGCAAAACGGGGTGAAAACAATAACTTCTCGATTTTTGAAAATTTTCGATTTTCTTAGCGGGAAGTTAAAAAAAAAAATTTTTTTTTTCTCGGAACCAGGCTCAAAAGTTTTGTTTGGATGCCAAAACAGGCCCCTGAAATTATGAGCCCTTAATTTTAATATTAAAGTTGTCCGCCTCGCACTTTTCGATTTCCCATAAGAATAACACAGGAAAAAATTTTTTTTTTTGTTCTGAATCTTGTAACTAATGAAGCATCAATTGCTCTGCGATTTCCATCAAATATTTTTGTAGAGAATTGAACGTTCTACAAAAAAGTTCTAAAATCATTTTTCGATTAATCAACTCATTCAAAAGTTATTCAAGGTCAAAGTTCAATTCATTATCAATTCAGCTGTTTTCTTTATAATCTTCCGAAATTTATTAGTTTCAAGTTCTCAAAATGAATGGAAAGTTTATTTCTAAGCTCTTAGAGTTTAAAAATATAAAACTATTATCTTTTGTCATCAAAGATTGCTGTAATTTTATTGAAAAATTATTTTTAAATAGATTGCGCATAAAAATAAGTTAAATTTTATTCATGGCCTGAAGATTTATTCGTGTTTCTGCGTTTTCATAATTCAGACGAACAGACAAGTGATTTTATATAACATATATGTATTCATGACTACCAAATATTATAAATTAATTACTCAAAACTTATAACAAATGTATTACTTCTCATAAATTCAATTTTTTTTTTTTTGTTTAAAAATGATTTTTACACATTTACATGAAATTGATCTTGCTGAAGTTGTCTTATTGTAATTGGGATATCTCCGCTGATGTTCGCGAACTACTTACAATAAGTATTGCAGTTGTTACTCAACTTTTGTGAGGTAATTGTTGTATTCCTCAATCACACGGAAAAAAGAAAACTCGAAAAATTACAGTATAAAATGTAAAATCGGTCCCGTCGTAATCAAAACTAGAAAAATTACAGTTCGAAATAACATTTTTCTAAATTCAATTTTTAAATTTAATATTCAGAGCTTTCAATATAAATATTACATTCTATAATGTAATTCTTATAAAACCAGTAATAATTACAATCTGAAACTGTAATTTTTCCAGTTTTCATCACGAAGCGCCACGTTGCATTATATACTGTAATTTTTCGAGTTTTCTTTTTTCCGTGCAAAGCAACACCTCGTTCAGCTACATCATTAGTGACTATCAACGTATTGAAATATTCTGAACATTCCTGATTTATCTTATCATGAAATGTTTAAGTTGAAATTTTAAGACTGTTATTCAATTAAAAATCAGTTTAAAAAAATTGATCTCAATGAAACGATTGATACAAATTTTCAAAAACGAGATATTTTAAATCTATAGAGCTATCTGTCATTGATAAATTGTTTTATGTACTTCGTCTATCTTTATCACATAGCGAAAAATATTGGTTAACAATCCTCAGAAGTCTAATTAGTATTTTATGAAATATTTGGGGAACATTTTTTCTAAAAAAAATATTTTTGCCAAATCATTCAGAAAAACGGCTAAATTGATAATGAATTTAACTTTGACCTTGAATAACTTTTGAATGAGTTGATTAATCAAAAAATGATTTCAGAACTTTTTTGTAGAGCGTTCAATTCTCTACAAAAATATTTGATGGAAAGTGCAGCGCAATTGATGGGTCATTAGTTACAAAAATCAGAACAAAAAAAAATTTTTTTTCCTGTATTATTCTTATGGGAAATCGAAAAGTGCGAGACGGACAACTTTAATATTAATATTAAGGGCTCATATTTTCAGGGGCTTATTTTGGCATCCAAACGAAACTTTTGAGCCTGGTTCCGAAAAAAAAAAAATTTTTTTTTTTTTTGAAACGCCCTAATATATATATATATATATATATATATACATATATATTTATTAGTGGTCCGAATAAAACATTTTTATTTTTTTTTTTCAAGTGCTGCTGTCTCAAAAACTTCTCTAAGGTATAAAAAAAATTCTCTCCAAAGCGCAGCTTGATATCTCAATTGTTCATGAAGCTCAATGAATTTTTATTTTCTCATTTAAATAACACGTAAAAAAATTTTATTTACGTTTTCATCTGGTAAAACTAAGAAAAAAATTTTTTTTTGTATTTTTCGTCAATTATTCTTGTAGGAAATTTATTTCTCTACAAAAAAGTACTGAGGTAGTTTTTTCGTAATCCTAACAAGTAAAAGGTTATTAAGCTTTAAATACTCGCAATAAAAGAAAATTTAATCAGATATGATTTTAGAATCCATGTTGTATCACATTTTCTGTTTCAAAGTATTTGATTATGTAATTTATATTTTTTTCTTAAAAACATGGTATACAGTCTGATATCGGTAATTCAGTCTGGACCAGTGACAACAAATGATAATTTAATATATCGGTTTGTTTATCTGAACCACATGTAAAATACACTGAAGGAGATTACCAGACTTTGTAAATACTCTAACCACTGCTTAAAAAAATTAAACTAGATAATTTATTTTTAGCACTCTCTTGCGGCCTACATGAAGATATATAGTAAATTAAATTTTTTGTTGACAATTAGTTTTTTACCCTAACCTAGCTGCATTTTAATAAATATGACTTATAAGTCATATAAACTAAAA
Source organism: Cotesia glomerata (assembly GCF_020080835.1). Classification (NCBI taxonomy): domain Eukaryota; kingdom Metazoa; phylum Arthropoda; class Insecta; order Hymenoptera; family Braconidae; genus Cotesia; species Cotesia glomerata. The sequence goes on from NC_058164.1 coordinate 16,385,040, forward strand.
TAAGAAATAACCAAAAAATTAAATCAGTCTCAAAGATTATATTGGTTGTATGTTTATTAACAATTTCTTTATAGTCAAGCCTATTTACTTAAATATGTGATGACTCCTGAGATAAGGCAGTTTTACGCACGAACTCTACCTGTTTATTTATCATTTTTTTTTTTAATGATTAAATTTAAAAATAAAAGAATCAATTCACGAAGGACTTCTATTTACGTACTCCTGCAAAGTTTCATGATTTTTCATTCGGTCAAAAAGCGTCTCAGCATCATGTTCAAAATTTAAATATTCACCTGTCCTACCTGTCCTACATGTTCTTAAATAAAAAAATTAAATTCAGTATACATCCGGAAGTACTAGCTTTCTCTTGATTCAGATTCCGTAATGAAATTCAAGTTCAATTTTAAAAAATCTCGCTCATAGGAAAAAATATCCAAATTGTAATGAGAAAAATTATTCATAATTCACAGTTAATACTTCACCAAAAGACATGTGTTAATTATATTATAAACAGTCTAGTTGGATAAATTTTGAAATAAATACATGCAGTTACCAAAAAAGTTTTCGAAAAGTTGCTTTGAAACTATTTTCGTTCAAATTTTCTTTTGTGCGAGTATTTAAAGCTCAATAATTTTTTACTCGTTAAGATTACGAAGAAACTACCTCAGTACTTTTTTGTAGAGAATTAAATTTCCTACAAGAATAATTGACGAAAAATACAAAAAAAAATTTTTTTCGTAGTTTTACCGGATGAAAAATTGAAAAAAACATTGTCAAATTTTCTGAAATAATAAAAATTTTTTTTTTCAATCAAATAAAAAGAATATAAAAAAAAATCGGCCCTGCCCAGGATGAGCGGGAATAGTTGTCAAATTAATTGAAGTTTTTTTTGAGAAAAAAAAAATAAAAAAAAAAGTGGCCAACGTTGAAAAAATAACGATTTTGTTAAAAAAAAAGCGATTATTTCATAGAGTTGATCATATTTAATTTTTTTTGTGTATTTTTTCGAAAAGTTCATTCAAATACAAAAATTTTTAAGAAAAAAAGGTTCTCAAAGGTCAATGTTTAAAAAAGTTATGGCTATTTGAAAATAAAAAAGCCACTTTTTTGGGAAATTCAAAACTTTTTTTGGGTTGGACAAAAAAATTTGAGAAAATTCTCAAAAATGTCTTTCAAAGGGTAGAAAAGAATGATAAAGTTTCAGCTAAATCTAAAGTTGTCGAGTTCAAAAGTGATCGATTTGGCATGGAATACCCCTTATATATCTGGAACTATAAGGCCTAGACTTGAAATTTGGCAGGAATATTCCTTTCGCTAAGTAGGGGTCAGTTAAGAACAGATTTCAAGAAATTTCTTTTTCAAAGGAGATTGCGGGGACTATAACATTGAAAAATTCCCGTTTTTTACTATATGCTCCTACAGGCTCCAAATGTGGTCGGAATCTTCTATATATGATGTAGAAATGAACTAAGAGCGGATTCTACAACAACCCACGGCCAATACAGGTTGCGGGGTGGGTATTAACAATAAAAATTAGGAAAACGGTTGACCCTGAAGGCCATCCCTGCAACTTCCCGCTAATTCCATACTTAGGCGCTTAAAATTGCACCAATGATGTTTTTGAGCTCTTCGAGCTTAAAAATATAATTTATGGGTTATTTTGAGCTCTCCGAGCTCAAAGAGATTGCTTTCCTATGCTTTTGAGCTCTTCGAGCTCAAAAGTCTGATAGAGATTTGATAAGACACTATTTTTTGAATTTTTAAACCGCAATAACTTTTGAATGAATAAACCGATTTTCACGCGGTTGGCAGCATTCGATGCAGTTTTTCAAGCCTCACAAAGAATCTCAAATTTCGAATTGATCACGCTAGGAATTTCAGAGTTATTCCGAAAAAACACTTTTTTCGGTTTTCTTTCGTTCACGATATCTCTCGAACGAATCAACCGATTTTGACCGGACTGGTGGCGATCGACGTGGTTTTTTGAGGTTAAGAGCTGAGTAGTTTTTGTAATTGAACCATAAAGCCGTTTAAAAGTTATTCCAAAAAAACCACATTTGAAAAAAATTTTTTTTTCAGTTTTTTGAAGATTTCTCAAAATCTATTGATCTGAATCGGTCCAAATAGTTTTCAAAATCTAAGTTTGGTCAAGCCCTTTCAAATGGCACCAACCGCGATGAAATCGGTCAAGCCGTTCAAAAGTTATAAGCGGTTCACATACTTTCACACACACACACACACACACACACACATACAGACACCGTGACAACCTCACGGGGATAGTCAGGGAAGCTTCCTGTGACCTTCAAACGTCGAGATCTGATGAAAACTCGATTTTTGCAAAACGGGGTGAAAACAATAACTTCCCGATTTTTGAAAATCTTCGATTTTCTTAGCGGGAAGTTAAAAATTTTCAATTTCCAAGCTATAGCTCCTACAGACTCCAAATTTAGTAGGAATCTTTTATTTGTCATGTAGAGATCATCTCAAAACGGATTTCAATAAATTCTACTTCCGATAGGGATTGCGGGAGTGGGTGTTAAAATCTAAAATTTCAATTTCCAACCCGTAACTTCTACAGATTCTAAATTTGGTAGGAATCTTCGTATCTGATGTCAAGTTCAGCTAAGAATGGAATTTAACAAATTCTAACCTCAAAAGGGATTGCGGGGACGTTAATAACAATGAAAAAATTCTAATTTTCAAACAATAGTTGCTTGGACTCGAAGTTTTGTAGGAATCTTTAATTTATGGTGTAGAAATTTACTCGGATAGGATCTTATGAAATTTCTTCCCCATATAGAAGTGCGGGAGTGTTAATTTTCAAAAAAATTCGTATTCTTCAAATACAATTCCTACAGACATAAAATTTGATGGAACCTCAAGAGAAACAGAAAATTCCAGGGATGACCTCCAGGGTCAACCGATTTAAATATTTTTCTTTCTCGATAATTAGATGTCAACTAAAAACGAATTTCGCGATAATTGACTTAATTCGCAGGTTGTGTCAGAGTGATGAGTAGAATAGAATAAAATGTTGTTGTTTAAAACTAGGACTTCTTGAGACATAAAATTTAGGATATGTCTATGAAGCATCAATAACATTTACTAAAAATTTCCTTATAACAATCGTCTCTTTGGCAGCGGGAAAAACGTCATTGTGAGGTTTCCAAAACTTAATATTACATGTGGTTATTCAGTCAACGGACTGAGAATTTTACATACATGTTATTTTTGCTAATCACATAACCGATAAATTGTTCTTATTGCGGAATCGCGGGAATGTAACAGATTAAAATGAATATATTTTCCGAATACTTGATATGTGGAAAAGAAATTTGGCCATTTATTTTAATAGAATTCGTAAAAAACATGTGCAATTAATTTTCTATAAGAAATTTATGTTACTGAGACAATTTTAAATAATAGAAAAATTCGTCGCACTCATAGCTAGGTAGATTTCAACTTCCTTTCAACATCTAAAATTTCTTTAACTGAAACATTAAATGCTCATTCCAAATTTTTTTCGTCATGTCAATTTTAAAATAAATTTATTCATTTTTGTAAGAAAGCCACGGGAATAGTTATAGTGAGTTTACATTGAAAGTTACAATGAATATTAGCTAGAATAATCACAAATGGATGAAAGATAAATGCCAACTCGATGAAATTTGGAATCTGTGCAATTCAATGCAATAATCCAATTAAATGTCGTCTAGATATAAAATAGTTATTTTCGATACATATGCGCAAAGGTAGGGATTTGACGGCTTGAAGTGACGTCACAAGTTTGAGGCTATGGGCGCATTCTTATCAAGACCGAGTTATTTATCCGGACGAGCGTAGCGAGTTTCTGTTGAAATATAATCAGTAGTTTTTTTTTATTGAAATTTTATTATTTTAATTGATTATGAAAATGATTTAAATTAAATTTTTTAAAACGCATTTATATACGTTTCTTATCATTTTTTGTGTAGATCATAACCCACTTGGTCGTTTGCAAAAATATTGGCTACTAGTATATGAAACCTGGAGTTGACCCTTTAAGGGGGTCATCTATGGGGGTTGGTTTTATCCCCTAAAAATTTTTTCCGCCGATAAAAAAAAATACGTGTAGCTTAGAATTCGACGTAGAATAAGATATTTCAGCGGCATCAAAGTCGGAGGCGGACACCTGGGAACCTTTCCTTGTAAGTAATAAAAACGGACGTATCATCCTCTTTTTCCAAAAGTAAAGCTTAATTACATTTATGAATAGGGTTCAAAATAGTTAAAAACTTCAATTCTATTAATATGAGCTAAAATTCTTATGAAAACATCTAAAATTCATGAATTTAATGGATAAATTTGAAAAAGTTATTAAAAAATTATTAAAATCAGAAAGCATTAGGGTTTGGATACGAATATCTTTTTAACAGTTGCAGTAATCAATTAAACATATCAGACCTTTTTTGTAGAGCGTTAAATTTCCTACAAAAATATAGCATATTTATTTGACAATGATTATTTTCCATATTTTCCAATGTGGTAGAAAATTAAAAAAAAAAATTTTTTTCTTGATAAATCCTCTGAACTTTGATCTCGGATATCTTTGAAATGATTAATGTAATTCATCACATATGTGTAATCACTGACACATATGAGATCTTTTTTGTAGATCATTCAATTTTCTACAAAAATGTGTATGAAGATTTGATTAAAAAATTAATTAATAATGAGATATGATCTTTTTTATAAGTGACTAACGAAAAATGTAAAACTATGATGAGGATAATCTTCCTATCAATATTAAGAGTTCAAATTTGGTGAGCATTTTTAAGAGGTGCCTGAGAACCAACTTTTCAATGTCGGAAGTTAAAAAAAAAATATTCGATTTTTTTGAATCACCCTACTATATATGGGGCATTCCATACCAACTCGTCCTACCAATGGATTTTGCATCTTCGATTTCGCTAAAATTTGGACACTTTTTTGAACACTTCGAAAAAGGTTTTTATGAATTTTTTCAAGTTTTTTCATCCACCCAATCGGAAGATATGAATTTTCTAAGATTTCAGGGATTTTTTTTTTAAATAGCCATAACTTAGTAAAAAATAGTCAGATTTGGGTCTTTTTTAAAAATTATTCATCAAGTATTTGATTGTTTTTTTTTTATTTTAAACTTAAAACAGCAATTTTAAGATTGTTTGTGACCTTCGATTTTTTTTTCAAAATTTTTGAAAATATTACTTCCCAAGAAACGAATTTTGAGCCTAGTCTCGTAAAGGGAAAATGAAGGGTTATAATTTTTTTTTAATGTTGAAATTAATTTTGAACTTCCCGCTAAGAAAATCGAAGATTTTAAAAAATCGGGAAGTTATTGGTTTTACCCCGTTTTGCAAAAATTGAGTTTTCAATAGATCTCGACGTTTCAAGGTCTCAGGAAGCTTCCCCGACTACCCCCGCGATGGTATCTGTACGTCTGTATATATGTGTGTGTGTATGTGTGTTTTTTTTTTCTAGAGGGGGGAATCCTTTCTGCGGATTCTAGACATAGCTGTTTCACCTGGATATGTGAAGACTCGACGCAGCGTCATACTAAAACTCGACGCTAACGCCCCTACTCACTAAACCCTAAACCCCTTTTCTTCTTTCCTCTAATCCCTCATGGACACCGCCGTCAAGCATTACTTCGTGAGAGGAGGATCTAGCTACTGCTCTTACTTCTGGTGGCTAAGGTGTTAACTTCCTTCCTTCTATCTTCTGATATTTGCTCTTCTTCTTTCGGCGGAACGCAAGTCTGTGAGGACTTCTGTAGCAAACGTGTTGGTAGCGTTCCAGGCAGCTTCTGATGACAACATTGCTTCCACTAGTGAATCTGGTTGCATTCTCTGGTTGAGGATCCTCTCCAACTCTTCACGCTGTGAATCGAAATGAGGGCATACAAGCATCACGAGCATCAAGCATCACTCCCAGGTACCGAATGTACGGTTTTGATGTGATCTCATGTTCTCCAACTTGTAACTTGATGGTTTCCATCGCTTTCCTGCTGGTAATGAGCACTGCTTGTTTTTTTTTCATTTTGTTTAAATATCTCCGAATTGACTAAACCGATCGACCTCAAAAACTAATCAGCTCTTAACCTTGGAAACCCGCATCGATCGCCACCAAAAGCGTCAGAATCGGTTGATGCCTTCGTGAGATATCGTTGTCGAAAAAAATCGAAGTGTTTTTTTGTAATAACTCCGAAATTTTTTTGTTCAGAATTATTTATAGAGCTCAAAAAACTACATCGATTTCCGCTAACCGCGTGCAAATCGGTTAATTTAGTCAAAAGTTATTTGTCTAAAAGTTAGCAGTTTGAAAATTAAAAAAATCGTGTTTTATCGAACTTTGATAAGATTTTTGAGCTCGAAGAGCTCAAAAACATAGGAAAGCTATCTCTTTGAGCTCGGAGAGCTCAAGATAACACAGAAACTATATGTTCGAGCTCAAAGACATCATAAATGCAATTTTAAGCGCTTAAGTACGAAATGAGCGGGAAGTTGCAGGGATGGCATTCAGGGTCAACCGTTTTCCTAATTTTTTTTTTTTTTTTTTTAACCATTTATGTACCATTGGCGATTTCCTACCGAAATTTTAATGTCAAAAATAATAACTGATAGTATTCTAATATGCCAATTATATAAATTAATTATTTTTTTCTAGTTTATAGCAATAAAAATTAGTTTTTATTCAATATTTTTTTTTTGGCACACTAGAATATTAGTTATTATTTTTAACATAAAAATTTCGGGAAAAAATATAAAAATTTTTAAAAAACTCAGATTTATGATTTAAAAAAGACGAAAAAGTGGGTTAAAGAATCGATGATATTTGAAATAGATGTTTCAACAAAGTCAAAATGAAACGGTAGTTTCATCAGAATTCATCAATGAATTTTGTGAATAAATAACAGAATTTTGCCTCATGCTTTTATTGCAAAACCGCAAGCAATATTCATGCAATGTCTCAAAGAGTCTCCTGGCACCGATGAATTTCTTGTAGTTTGTGATTTTGCCGAGAACTACAAATTCGTTATCCTAAATGCGGTACCAGGATTCCACTGGAATAATGATTAGTCGACAATATTTCCAGTGGTTATTTATTTTAAGAAAAATAACGAATTATTGCACAGAAGTGTAGTGATAATATCGGACTGTAACATACGTGACTCGACTGCAGTTAACGTCTTTTTCAAAATCGTTACTGATTTTATAAAGTCCTTGTTCGATACTGCTAAAAAGATTTACTACTTTTTCAGATGGAGCTCCGCAACAATTTAAAAACTACAAAAACTTTGTTAATTTATATTATCACAAAGAAGATTTTAGGTTAAATGCTGAATGGCATTTCTTTGCCAGTTACCATGGCAAAGGACCTTGTGACAGTGTAGGAGGAACACTAAAACGAGCTGCAGCAAGAGCTAGTCTTCAACTACCATTTGATAAACAAATATTAAACCCCTAAGAATTGGATCAATGGGCTGTGCAACTAAATAAATTACCAAAAATCGGAGTAAGATATTCAACTACTGCAGATTATGAAAAAGCAACGGAGACTTTAAATATACGTTATTTTAAAGCTAAAACTATCACAGGTGCACAAAAGTATCATTGCGTTATACCAAATACAGATGAATCTCTTACAATGAAACTGATTTCTAGCTCAATTGAAACTTATTCTTGTAAAATATTTAAACCCCAAAAAAAATAAAAAAAACCTTGTAAAAATTATAAATACAATTAAACCTAGAAATTAAAATTTTGACTTTAATTGCTAATTATCGTAATGTATGGTATTTTTTCAGATATAATCTCATAAAACCGCCAATAATACATAAATAGTAAAAAAAAAAAAAAACAAAAAAAAATTAATTTCAAAATTAAAAAAAAATTATGACCCTTTATTTTCCCTTTACGAGACTAGGCTCAAAATTCGTGTCTTGGGAAGTAATATTTTCAAAAATTTAAAAAAAACAACAAATGCTTCATGAATAATTTTTTGCATATATTGTTTAGAAAATTCGTTAAAAAACACGAATTTTGAAAAAAAAGACCCAAATCGGACTATTTTTTTCGAGGGGTTCAAAAAAGTGTCCAAATTTCAGCGAAATCGGAGCTGCAAAATCCATTGGTAGGACGGGTTGGTATGGAATGCCCCATATATATATATATATATATATATATATATATATATATATATATATATATATATATATATATATATATATATATAAATTTTTTTTAAGACGGTATTTTTGGAACTTACTTGACTAATTATGACATATGATAGCAAAATCAGGTGAAAATTCCACCATGAGAACTAATGCAATAGTTCGATTCCTAACGAAATCTACCTAAAAACTAAAAAACATGTTTTAATTGCAAATCAAACTAAAAAGTAAAAAAAAAATTGTTTTTGAATAATTTTTAACAAATTTACATTAAAAATAGAGTGATTACCAAAACAATTCATTTCATTTTAAAGAAAAATTTTACTTTTTAAAACATCTATCGATAATCGTAATTTACGTCATAAGGCCGCAAAGGGGCAATTTTCCCGAAATAGTTATTTTCGATACATATGCGCAAAGGTAGGGATTTTGACGGCTTGAAGTGACGTCACAAGTTTGAGGCTATATAGGCGTATTATTATCAAGACCGAGTTATTTATCCGGATGAGCGTAACGAGTAAAAACGTAGTAAAAACATCAACAATATTCGATTTAAGAGCTAAAAATTTTTTGTTCACATGGATTTTGCTTCAAACTATTTAGTGTAAATATTTCAGGATAGGTTATCGTTACATTTTAAAGAAAAAAATAGCTGAAAGTCGATATAAAATTCATTTTTCTTATGGTGAAACTGATAGATGTGATAAAATCTCGATGTGTTAAAATATTTTTTGTACAAAAAAAAAATTAATACTTGCAGCAATTAATTAGTATAGTAGAAAGAAGGTGTATTGGTTTATTCCATAAAGAAAAATTGGAATTAAATTTTAATTATTTTTTTTTATATAGAAAAATGCAAATTGCAAGTCACGGGATTATTTCCACCACTTCACCCCACCACCATCTTAGCCAATGACAATCATTAAAATCCACAATTTCTTTCCGCCCTCGTTCATAAATTCTTAAGAGCCCTAATTTTCAATGGGTTTTTCTTTCATGTCGAAAACACTTACATGAAAGTTTAAAACGATCGACATGCTCTAGAACAATTGTCCTTGGGTGAAATGACTTATATGTAAATGAAAAAGACTTACCGCAATAACATGTTCTCCATTCCCAGCTTTAGCGATAATATCCCAATCAATAGTATCAACATAGCAGAGCATTGGATTTTTTTCAAAACGTACAGAACCTCGTAATATATCAGTAAGTGAGTATAGGCCAACTTCTTGTAGGTGCATCATTTCGAAAGCCACCAGTGCATAATTTATGAAGAGCGAATGACCACGGATAACGGTTAAATTGGGAAAAAGTTGGCCAATACTTCGTAAGCCGTTCACTCTTAAAATGAAAATTATTATTAGTAGAAGTCGAGTGTGATAGTATTTATGTCTCGAAATTATTACTTACCTGTATAATAAAAGGTAACCTGTAATTTCTATCAAATCCGGAAATGTGAGGTTAGCATAGGCTGAATCATCTGCGTGGTCAATTAATAATATTTGTACGAAACCTTCTACTACTCGACAGCCTTTCAGTCTTGAAAATTGAGTCACACTATTTCTTATGTCTATGCTTTGGCACACTGTAATAATAAAAAATTTTGACATAGCGATCGTAATACAATTTAGGAATAAAATTTTTATGTCGATACTAAGGGGAATGAGATCGTCGGGAGTAAAATTTTCTGACGATAAAATTTTTTTAATGGCTTAAGAAAGTAGGTTTTCTTATTCTGTAACAAACCGGTTATTCCTGTTAGGAAAATTTTCAACTTAAAATTTGAAACTTCAATCATGAGTCAAATAAATATTGTGTTGTCATTGAACTAATATCACTTGAATTGAGAAATAAATAATATGAAGCAATTAATATGAAGTTTGACTCAAGCGTTAAGGCTGCGTTGACTAAGGAGAAATTTTCTTCAATCAAAATTAAATCGATATTTGGTCCTTTTTTTAGAACCCAAAATTTCCTTGAGCCAAGAAAATGTATCTTCTATCAAGAATTTGTTATTTCTTGAAAATGTGATACGTACGTCCTACTAACTATATTTTAAGAATTCATAAAATATCTTACAATTATCATAAGTTGTAGGCTTATATTAGATATAACTAGATTTGCGATAGTATAAAAAATAAATTACAATTTTTCTTGATTGTGGAATGCACGAGATCCTCTTAAGAATAATCAGAATATTTTCCTACACTGAGAGAAAAATCTGGTTCTCTGAACTCGAAAAATCTAGTTAAATAGCATCACCACTATTTAATTGAAGTTCTCATACCTAAAATTATTTATTATATTGAACCCCAATATATAGTTACTTAAATTATTTTCAGTTAAATATGGGCTTAATAGTGTTATATCCGGCGTTGCCTCATATAACACAAGGGTCTCTCCCCTGTCGACGAAAAGTGCAACGCTTGCACTTTATAAATTTCGACAATCACTCGGACAACGCCTCGATTAAGAAATGAGCACACTGTTCACGTTCTGTCAAATTTGCAACTTTAGACCAATAACAAAATTTAACTCCCGAAAATCACGATCCGGGTGTATAAAACCACCAAACACCACGGATCAAATGTTCAGTCTTTTATTAAAGAATACGAGGGAAGCTATCCTCGTAGAACCCGTGTGGGTCCTTATACCGCGTTACGTATAAGACAGTATACAGCACTCGGTCGCGTATACAAAATCTAAATTCATTTCAATTCGATTTTTAATCTTTATCTTCTACGAACCACGACAGTGTGCTTTTCGAGCAATATCGAGGGCCCCGTGGCCGTAGTGATATCTTTACCTAAATTATAACCTTTCGATCTATTACTTATTTAACGGCGGATCTTAGTGTCTGCCGGAGTCGTTACTCCGGTCACGAAGTCATTTAATAAACATTCTAAACTGTTAAAACATAATTTCAAGTATATAGTTATAATTGAAATAGTGTACATTGAGTGCGTCTCGCCCATAGGGCAAATAATTGAATAAACTATAAAAACCAAAACTTCGTGCTTTACTTCATTCTAAATTAAGATCCTGAACTTCTCCCACTACACCGATCTACACCACGAGAGAAGGAGGGGAAATCAACCCAGGACCTACCGATCAGACAATTCAAATTCAAATCAACTAGAAAAATTATAAAGGACGACTGTGAGTTCAGTATTTGTTATCGACTTCCCTTTAAATTCGCCGTTGGAACTCCTGGTTACCGGGAGGCGTTCGAAATCCACAATAAAAATAAAACTTTTGTAGCTTGTCTACAAGAGAAAATCTATCTAAAATCGTGTCCGAGCCTCCTCAAGATTCACTCTACCAATAATTATTTAATTATAATTAATCCGGATATAACAATAGTAATCTTGATTCACTTTAACTCAGAAAACAGAAAAAATAATTCAGACTACCCGGATCAAGAATCGAATCCGGATCCTTTGGTTACGCACCAAAAATTTCAGAAAACTATATTTTTATATTTGTGATGTTATTACTCACCAAAACATGCATTTTTCGCTCAGTATAGGACTTCAAAACGTGGAAGTTTGAGGAGAACTCGATTTTCAAACATTGGAGTAAAAGTAATAACTTCCTAATTTTTATAAATTATCTTAACCCAAGAGAAAGAAATTGTTGAGTTAAACATAATGTATCTTGTTAGAAAATGGAAAATTGCTTCGATAAAGAATAGAGTTAGTGAGTTATGAATTTTTTGTCTTCATCCAAGAGTTTTATGTTCTTCGTTCAAAAGTGATTTTTAACTTCCCGCTATGAAAATCAATAATTTTCACAAAATTGGGAAGTTATTGGTTTAACCCCAGATTTCGAAAATCGAGTTCACATCAGATCTCCACGTTTTGAGGTCTTAGGAAGCAGTTAAGACTATTCCTACGAGGACGTCACTGTGTGTGAGCATGCGTGTAGACAACATAACTTTTGAATGGCTTGACTGGGTTGAACGAATCTGGCGGCATTCGAAAGCGCTTCATTAAACTTAGATTTTCTATACTGTTTGAACCGAATCGGACCAGTAGATTTTTAAAAACTAAAAAAAAAATTAGGAAAACGGTTGACTCTAAAGGCCATCCTCTGCAGGTAGTTTTTTGAGATTAGAAGCTAATTAGTTTTTAGAATCGATCAGTTGAGCCGTTCAGAAGATATTTCAAAAAAACGAATTTTTGAAAATTTAATTTTTGAGATTTCTCAAAATTTATTGACTCAAATTCTTTGAACTAGTATCGAAAATGTAAGGGCAATGAAACTCTTTGGGAAGCCTTTTATTTCGATCGAATCGGATAAGCCGTTCAAAAGTTATGAGAGATTTTTTGTGGTGACATCACCGCAGGAATATCAAATTTTCGAAAATTTCAAATTCTTAGCGGGAAGTTAAAAAACACTTTTTTCAAAATTTTTCGTTAACGATTTTTCTTGAACGAATGCGATTTGCATCAAAACCAATTCAAGAAGAAATTTCGACGTTATTTGGAAAAAATACTTTTTTCAAAATTTTTTGTTTACTTTCTCTTCAACGCATCAACCAATTTTCATGCGGTTTCTAGCAATTGACGTCGTTTTTCAAGTTCAAGAGCTGATTGCATTTTGGAATTGATCGTTACATCTGTTTAAAAATTATTCCAAAAAAACAATTTTCAACTTCCCGCTAAGAAAATTTTCAATAATTGGGAAGTTAATGGTTTTACCCCGTTTTACGAAAATCAAGTTTTCATCAGATCTCGACGTTTTGAGGTCCTAGGAAGCGTTCCCGTGATGGTGTCTGCCTGTATGTATAAATGTTTGTACGTGTGTGTGTATTAGGGTGTTTAATTTTAAGGCGATATTTTTTTTTAACTTCCCGCTAAGAAAATCGAAGATTTTCAAAAATCGGAAAGTTATTGTTTTCACCTCGTTTTACGAAAATCGAGTTTTCATCGAATGTCGACATTTCGAGGTGCTAGAAAGCTTCCCTGACTATTCCCGCGATGGTGTGTGTGTGTGTGTGTGTGTGTGTGTGTGTGTGTGTGTGTGGATGTATGTAAACCTCTCATAACTTTTGAACCGTTTGACCGATTTGATCGCGCTTGATGCCATTCGAAAGGGCTTGACCAAACTTGGATTTTGAGTATACTTTGGAACGATTCGGATCGGTAGATTTTAAGAAATCACAAAAAAATACAAAAAAAAATTTTTTCAAATGGGGTTTTTTTGGAATAACTTTTAAACGGCTTTACCGATCAATTCCAAAAACTAATCAGTTCTTAAAATTAAAAAACCACGTCGATCGCTGCCAGTCCGGTCAAAATCGGTTGATTCGTTCGTGAGTTATCGTTGACGAAAGAAAACCGAAAAAAGTGATTTTTCGGAATTACTCCGAAATTTTCCGTTCTATCAATTTAAACTTGAAAATTCTTTATGAAGCTTAAAAAACTGCGTCGAATGCCACCAACCGCGTAAAAATTGGTTTATTTATTCAAAAGTTATTTCGATTTGAAAATTCAAAAAATAGTGTTCTATCAAACGTTTATCACACTTTTGAGCTCGAAGAGCTCAAAAGCATACAAAATCTATTTTTTGAGCTCGGAGAGCTCAAAATAACACACAAATTGTATTCATGAGCTCGAAGAGCTCAAAAACGTCACAAGTGCAATTTCAAGCGTTTAGGTATAGAAATGGCGGGAAGTTGCAGGGATGGTCTTCAGGGTCAACCGTTTTTCTAATTTTTTTTTTTCGGTCCTACCTGAAAATCTGATAATTTATAGATAACAAAAAATATTGTTGCTGAAAAAAAAATTCTAAGTTAATTAGAAGCTTCACTTATTGAAAAAGTCGATTTTCCATTTAAATAACACAGGGAAAACTTTTTCTCGGTTTCTATTCTATTTTTCAATATTAAAAAATTTTTTTTAGAAAAAATAAAAATTTTGTTTTTGTAGAAAATTAAATTTGCTACAAAAAAGTTCCTTTAAGAAAACACTCTTAAACTAACAGTTTTTGAGTTGTAGAGCCTAAAAGGTGAATGTTAATAATAATTGATACTAAATTTTCTTTAAATTGGAATTTTTTAATTTTACATTAGATATTATTTACAATAAACGCTGGAAAATAATTAAATTGTTAATTTTTGAGATGACGTTTTGTATTTAGCCAATAAAAATAAATTTTAATTCATAATTACTATGAAATCATAATATCAATGAACTAAAATTCAAATTTGCGCGCATAGTTTGATTTTCAAAATTTTCTAGTTCTATTTTATGACACGGTAACGCTGTTCTTGATTTTATCTATACTTTCACTACAGCAAATATAAGCTTTTGCCCTTCATCAGTATCGACAAATTAATTGATTAACCTCAGTTCTTATTATTTTTTTTATTGGTAATAGATATAAGTAGTAATGATTTGAAGTGTGAAGTAAATTGGAGGTAGTGATTAGACTAATATTTGAGCAAAATGGCTATCAAATACTCTTGTAACAATTTTTATTTAATTGGCCACGAACGTATAAATTTTTGTCCCAACGAAAGCTACCTTCTAATCGAGAAGTATTGAGTTTCTTTATGTACAATTATAAATCTTTAGGTAAACCACTGAATAAAAGTATGAAAATTGTGATTGATGAAGTGATTAGTGTTTGGAGTAAAATAAAAATCTCTGTGATGAAAGTTCAAAATAATATTGAAAAATTGAATAACTTGTACAATAAGTAGATTAAACTAGAACAAAATTCTTCTCATACTAAATCAGCTTGTCAAAAAACTAAAGAAGTCGATTTTCAGCTTTTGTCTCAAAAACTATTTGACATTGCAAGTCAAAATAAAAATGTACGCTTAACATATGAACAAGAAATATTTTTGAATAACGAGCGAAAAAATCAACACCGACGTATTATACCATTTAATTTAGAAGAAATAAAGTACGAATTTAAAATGTGTTAATATAAAAAAAGTCAAGATTGATTCTTCCATGACAAAAAATTTGAACTATTTTTCATCGAAAAAGTCGATAGTTTTATTTGAGCGATTTCAACTTCCCACTGAATTTTTAAAATTACATCCAGATCAATGGAGATCTGATAAAGATTGTAATACGTGCTTAACAATTTTAAAAAATTTACACGTCGAAAATGATACTGCTGAACGAGAAGTTTAATAAATAGAATCATATAATTGGAGTTTAACTTATAACAAAGAACAGAAACAATACTTATTCAAAGTTGTGGCAATGTATAGAAAGTAATTTTCTAACGCTAACAAATAAACATTAATGTTACCAACTCTGAAATGAAAGAAAAAAAATTAGGAAAACAGTTGACCCTGAAAAGGCCATCCCAGCAACTTCCCGCTAATTTCGTAACTAAGCGCTTAAAATTGCATTTATGACATTTTTGAGCTCTTCGAGCTTAAAATTACAATTAATGTGTTATTTTGAGCTTTCCGAGCTCAAAGAGTCAGCTGTTCTATGCTTTTAAGCTTTTCGAGCCCTGATGAAAATTCGATTTTCGCAAAACAGGATAAAACTAATCACTTCCTGATTTTCTTAGCGGGAAGTTATAAAAAATGACTTTTAAACGGCTCTAGCGATCGACTTCGAAAACTAATCAGCTCTTAACCTTGAAAAACCACGCCAATCACCACCAGTCCGGTCAAAATCAGTCGATCCGTTCATGAGTTATCGTTGTCGAAAGAAAACCGAAAAAAGGGTTTTTCCAGAATTACTCCGAAATTCCTAGTTCGATCAGTTCAAACTTAAATATTCTTCACGAGGCCTAAAAAACTGCGTCGAATGCCGCCAACCGCGTGAAAATCGGTTTATTCATTCAAAAGTGATTGCGGTTTAAAAATTCAAAAAATAGTGTTTTATTTGACTTCTGTCAGTCTCTTGAGCTCGGAGAGCTCAAAAGTTTAGAATAGCTAACTCTTTCGAGCTCCAACACATAAATTATATTTTTGAGCTCGAAGAGCTCAAAAACGTCATAAGTGCAATTTTAAGGTGTGTGGATGTGCGTGCGTGCGTGCGTGCGTGTGTGTGTGTATGTGTGTGTGTGTGTGTGTGTGTGTGTGACCGATTTGATCGCGGTTGCCAATGTAGGAACTGCTAGAGTTGAATGACGGGGCCTTGCCTGGCCCAGTCCTGGGCAACCAGCTTGGCGCACTGATATGGTGAACCAGGCATGGGCCAGACTTGAAAATTTAACTGTGGCCTAATCCTGGTAACAAAGCATAGGCAGTTGTGGTAACCAGGCTTGGGCCAGTGTTATCATTCCAGACTTAAACCAAGATTGGGCCAACTCTGGCTTACAAGCCTGGCCCAGAGTTCTGCATAATTGGGCCAGGCCTGGGCCTGCCATACTTTCCTACATGGGTAGTATGGATTTATCAAGTTTTTATGGAGGGGTAAACACGATAACTTTTCAAAACATCAATTTTTCAATCTCCTCGTCTTTCGTATGGGAAGCCATGGAATGTAAATGACAGCTTAATAATGTTTTCTTTACTTATAATTAATCATTTTCGACTGGGACATCCCGAAATTTTTGGTCTTTTGAGCAGCCATATGTAATAATTTATTTCTAATAAAGTTTGAAGATAGCTGATACTATACACGGAAAGAAAAATATATTTAAAATTACTATGGAAACATCGTAACTTTTAGTATAGGAGATTGTAGTACCGAATCAGAGCTCAAACATAAGAATTTATACCATGGAACATCGTAAATTCTTTTCAAAGAATTGTACTGTTTAACCTTCCACACAGTCTTATACACTTCAAGAAAAAGTACAATGTTCCTGTAGTAATATTAATTAGTCGATAAAGTAATATTTTCTAAATAGCAAAGTCATAACTACGATCGGTAGATTAAAATTTTTTCCACTACTCAAATTTAAAGAAAGAAAATTTTTTACCACATTTAATATGGTAATTTGTCATTACGACAAATTTCGGAAAGGGAAGAAGAAAGGAGAAAGGAAAGGGGAGGACCACTCAGTGAGAATCTTTCGGTCACCGAAAAATTATTTCGGATAACCTAGGAATTGAACCCAGTTCTTTTGGTTACGTACCGAAGACTTTTCCACTTAAGCTATCCGAGGTACCATCCAAAAATACTATTCAGTCACCCAATAAGACTTTCCCTACAATAGTTTGTCATTTCTTGGCGGTGGCGTCACCAATTACTGGGCTCTATCTCTTTTAGTTGGACATAGTGTGCGTCCGTGTTCACTTACTCTTACAGGATAAAAATTTACTAAGTAACATCGTACTGTTCAATAACTCAAATTGTATTCTGTAGGCGGCAGTATTGTAATGATTGATTTTGCCGGTGATAAATAATCTTGTTGTGCTTGAAAAAACACATCAAATGTCATAAGTCGGATTAAGATCGTTTTATTCGTCAAATAGATATTGTTGTAGAAACAATTTAAAATAAGTGGGGTTTCCATATAACTTGTGGGGTTTCTCAAATAAACGATTCAAGTGTTTTATTTTTTTTTTTTTTTTTTTTTTTTTTTTCATAATTTCGGAATTTCTTGTCCATTAATTTGCAAGTACACAGAAAAAAAATACTTGAACCAAGAACATTGTCGTTTTTTAAATTTTGTTCTTGAATTAATAAACTCATTATTTTTAGTTCAAAAAATTTTTCTTAAATTAATATTATTACAGAATTTTAATGAAGCAAATAATTTTATCATTGAAATGCAATTTATTTTTAAAAAGAAATAAAAAATTTTTCGATCAAAACTGCAAGATTTTTTTAAAGTAAGAAATTGAATTCACAGTTTAAGGAGAATATATTAAACTTAAGACAATCGATGTTCTTGGCTGAAAAATATAACTTTTTCTACCCGGGAAAAAATGATCAGACCTGACCATGCCTGTTCATGTATGATCAGGCCTGAAATTAGACCTGCTCATGCCTGTTCATGTATGATCAGGCCTGAAATTAGACATGATCATGCCTGTCCATGCCTGCTCATGTCTGAAGCGTCAAATACGCTCAGGCCTGTTCAAGCCTGTTTATGTCTGAAGGGTTAAATACGCTCAGGCCTGTTCATGTCTGATCAGGTCTTTTCATGTCTGATCAGACCTCTTCATGCCTGTTTATGTCTCAAGGGTAAAATACGCTCAGGTCTGATCAGGCCTGTTCGTGTCTGATCAGGCCTGTTCAGGCCTGTCCATACTTGTTCATGTCTGAAGGGTTAAATACGCTCATGTCTGATCAGGTCTGACCGTGCCTGTTCATGTTTGAAGCATTAAATATGCTCAGGCCTGTTTATGCCTGTCTATGCCTAGAAAAGTTTATTAAATTTACCCTACAGTAAGTTTTTAATGACAACCAAAATACTTTTATTTATTAAATATACCGTTTATTGATAATTAACAAATTTATTAATCGAAATTAGTGTACACACACTGAACATATTCAAAAGTTTTTTCTTAGCATATTTGGTACTTAGCATGATCAGGCATGGACAGGTATGATCAGCCCTGAGCGTATATAATATTTCAGACATGAACAGGCCTGAGCGTATTTTACCCTTCAGAAATGAACAGGCTTGATCAGGCATGATCAAACCTGAGCGTACTTAACCCTTCAGACATAAACAGGCATGAACAAGTCTGATCAGACATGAACAGGCCTGAGCGTATTTGACGCTTCAGACATGAGCAGGCATGGACAGGCATGATCATGTCTAATTTCAGGCCTGATCATACATGAACACGCATAAGCAGGTCTAATTTCAGGCCTGATCATACATGAACAGGCATGGTCAGGTCTGATCATTTTTTTCCGAGTAGATCTGATCAGACTTGCATCGTCAGAGATGTGATAAAAATTTTTTCTTTGATGAAAACAATTTTTTTGGACATCACAAAATATGCAAAATTATTTTTATCATTACGTTTAAATAATTTTGAAATGAAAAATTTTTTACATTTCCTATGGGATGTTTTGGTCTGCTCTGCTCCTGCCTAATATTAAAATCATTACTTATTTTATTATTTAAATAAATGTGATGTTATAATGAGATTCGGTTAAATAAATAAATTAGGACTATCAAAATATATTATAAAATCAATTTTTATATTGTATTTATGATAAACTTATTTGATACGTTATGTACTTCATAGCATTGTTGTCACGTAAGATAGCAGCACAGCAAGCGGGAACTTCAAGGCGCTAGGATATCACAAAAGTTAAGCAGCATTGAGCGTGGTTAGTAGTTGGATGGGTGACTGCTGGTGTTACGGCCGTACAATTATATGTAATCATTTTTTTTTATTTTAATTCATTATAGAAAATTGCGTAGGGCTCTATCAAGTACTATATCCATAAAATTAAGCAAAATAATTAATTAAAAGTAACAATGGGCTTTCAGACCTGACCATGTCTGATCAGGCCTGATCAGGTCAATTCACGCCTGATCAGGCATGGTCATTTTTCATGTCTGATCAGGCCTGAAGACTCATGCCTGTTCATGTCTGATCATTTTTTCCCGGGTATAAATTAAAAATAATCGAAAAAAATGCCATTCGGCCTCACCCGAAATGGAAGGTAGATTTCATGTGATATGAGATTTTCTTTATTTATGTTATTTAATTTGTTGAATAACAAATGTTTATGTAATTTTTAAATTTTCAATCCGCTATAACTTTTGAATGAATCAACCGATTACCACGCAGTTGACAACAGTCGATGCAGTTTTTTGAATTCTATGATGAATTTCAAACCGTGAATTGTTCAGATAAAAAATTTCGGAATTTGTTCGAAAAAAACGCTTTTTTCGATTTTTTTCGTCAACGATATCTCACAAACGAATGAAGCGATTTTGACCGGCCCGGCGGCGATCGACGTAGTTTTTTAATGTTAAGAGCTGATTAGTTTTTGGAATCGGTCGGTAAAGCTGTTTAAAAGTCATTCTAAAAAAACCACATTTGAAAAAAAGTTTTCATTATTTTAAAATGTTTGAATGGTCCATAAAATTAATATAAATCTTCATAAAGTATAAGTGTTATAGGTCAAATTGAAGGTAATATAATCAGCTTCACCATAAAGGTTCCAGAAATGAGTTGTTTTCTGTCAGTCAAAAGTTATTCACGGTTAAAGTTACAAAATTTTGAAAATTTTAAATGGCCGCCATTTCTTAACTAATTGACCAATTTTGCTCATCTTCGAACTCGACCTCGGTAATTACCCAAAGAATATGTGTACCGAGTTTCATCAAGATCGGTTGAAAACTTTTCGAGATATCCCGATGACAAGGCTGGTTATATTACATATATATTAGGGTGCTTTTTTTTTTGCGACTATTTTTTTTTTTTCGTTTCCATCCCGAAATTTTGTTGGAAATACACCCAAAAAAATTCCCTGAAAGTTTGAGCCCTTAATATTAATATTAAGTACTCCTACACAGCGTGTGAAGATTTCCCATTTGAAATATACGAGAACTTTCGTTTATTTTTATTAAATTTCTATAGCTCAGTGGCTTTTCATAGCATCACTTTGCCCATGGACGGGTTTTTTCCAGAATTGAATGCTCTACAACAGTGTCCCTTGTCGCGAAGTCGTAACTCATACTGGCAGGGTAGTACGGACCACCAAACCGAATTTTTTATAGAATTCTTGTTTTTTCACTCATTATCTCATAAACAACAAGACATACAGAAAAAATGTTAATGATAATTTTGTAGGAAATTCAATTCTCTACAAAAAAGGTCCTCAGCACCAAATCACTAAGATCGATATTTTCTGAGATATTAATCATTGAAGTTTACGTAGCATTGAATTTCCACAAAATGTTGAATCAAATCTTAAAAAATAATGATTTTTTATTCGTATCATAATTATAATTAGTAATTACTTATTGATTAAGTTACAAATTTAACAGAAAAAATCTTTAATTGTATTTTTCTGAAGTTTTTTATTTTTAAATATATTTCTCATTTAAATCACCCCATAATATTTGAATTTATCATTTAATAATTCAATTTCAATGAAATTCTAGATAAAAATATATTGTGTATGATCATTACGAATAATATAGGATGTTTCTTTGTTGCTGTGTATTGTGATACTGATTAATTGCGGTTTATTTTTCTTGCTCTGGTAGTACTACTGAGCTTTCACTTGACCTTGAATGCGTTCAACAAATTTCCCCTTTAATTGCAGCGCTTTCTTTGTTTTCGCGTACTAATCCCGCGAGAGTAAGAACAAATCTTAGTGGGCATTGATCAGTGTGACGCCGTTGTATGTATACTTTGTTAAATTTGAGGTTAGGTCGACTTTAACCATCATTAAAATGAGTGAAAAATTGGTAATAAAACTTGGAATTATTTAATTGGATTTGAAAGAAGCCAAATAAATAATAATAAGCTGCCTTCGTATCGTGACTTACTAAATTTTTTTATGTATAAACATCAGTCTTTAAAATTAACTATTCGAAATAGTGCTACTAGTGTTATTAACGATACTAATACTATTCGGGCTAGTTTCAAGATTCCAACTATACGTCCTCAGCACAGTCTTACGAAGTTGGAAAAATTTTATGCCGAATATATAAAAGTGAAGACACATCACAAGAGGGAAAAAAAATCGAAAGCACAAAAACAGAATGTTGAAAAGTTTAACCAAAAACTAGATAAATTGTTCGATATTTCGAATTCCACAATGGTTAAGAATTTGCCAAAAGAGCAGCAACAATTTCTGAATGAGTGTCAAAAGGGCAAACCAAATCTTCACTCGCCCGTTACTAATTTCTTGCCGGTGGAAACTTTTCAGAATAAATCTGACACTGAACAGGAGATAACAAATGAAGATAATGAGAATAATACAGACGAAATTGGTTAGTTTCTTCTCACATACAACTATGAATTATCAAGCTCAACAATCAATCATTTTTTAATAATCGAAAACAATTTCTTATAATTTAGACTCATATTTTTTCTACTTACTTGTAAAATTTAATTCGCATTAAAATTCTAATTTTCTTAACCTCATTTTCTGAAAATTGAATTCTATATAATTTTTCAATATTTTAAAATTTGTTTCTAGATTCATAACTTTTTTTTCTAATTATTAGTCTATCATTTTTGGTAAAATTTCTATCAAGTAAATCTGAATAAGTGAGATAAATCAAAATTTATTCAATTTTAACAAAAATTTTGACTTGAATAAAAATTTGTTTTCGATTTTTTTGCAGTCGAAAATTCCCACGCTATTAAAAAATTAAAGTCTCTGTAACCAATAAATTTAAAACACATATATATCATTTTGTCTTATTTTTATTGGGGAAAATTGACTGAAATAAAATTTGAAAAATATTTGAATCGATTGGGTTTATTTATTTAATTCTGAAAAAATTGTTTTAGGCATGAAATTATCGCAACATTCGATGCCAGCAAGTTTTTGTAGTCTATCATCAAATTCCAGTGGGTTGAAACGAACATATTCTGATTTTGAGGATGAACTCCCTGTACCTCCTAAAAAGAAAAAAATCAATATTTTTTAAGATTTGATTCAACATTTTGTGGAAATTCAATGCTAGGTAAACTTCAATGATTAATATCTCAGAAAATATCGATCTTAGTGATTTGGTGCTGAGGACCTTTTTTGTAGAAAATTGAATTTCCTACAAAATTATGATTTACATTTTTTCTGTATGTCTTGTTGTTTATGAGATAATGAGTAAAAAAACAAGAATTCTATAAAAAATTCGGTTTGGCGGTCCGTACTACCCCGCCAGTATGTGTTACGACTTCGCGACAATGGACACTTTTGTAGAGCATTTAATTCTGAAAAAAACCCGTCCATGGTCAAAGCGATGCTATGAAATGCCACTGAGCTATAGAAATTAAAAAAAAAAAATGAAAGTTCTCGTATAATTCAAATGGGAAATCTTCACACGCTGTGTAGAAGTACTTAATATTAATATTAAGGGCTCAAACTTTCAGGGAATTTTTTTGGGTGTATTTCCAACAAAATTTCGGGATGGAAGCGAAAAAAATAGTCGCAAAAGCACCCTAATATATATATATATATATATATATATATATATATAGTATATATATATATATATATATATATATATATATATATATATATATTAGGGTGCTTCATTTGAGGCGACTATTTTTTTTTCTCACTCCATTGACAAAATATTGTTCTTTACATAGAAAAAGAAATTCTCACCAAAGGATAGTTCTTAATTTCAATTTTAAGTACTCGCTGGATGAATTTAAAGTTTCCTCATATAATTAACCCGTTAAAATCATTTTTTTTGCTTAAATTATCTATAGCATAGCGACATTTCATGATATTCATTTGACCATGGGCGGAAGTTGTAGAGGGATCCTTCCTCTTTAAAAGCTCTGACAGCTTATTTCCAATTTATGAGCTATCTCGCCAGTAAAAAATTGTATATTCGATTTTTGCTCAAAAGTCGTGGTTTTTTTATTTTTTTCTCCTAAACTATTTATCTGACACCAAAATTGCAAAGGACCTTTTTTTGTAAAGAATTTAATTTTCTACAAGATAGATTGATAGCTGAACCCTTTCAATGAATTGCCTCTGAGATAAAATTAATTAATGACAAGAAAACAATAAATGACACTATTTTATCGTAATTTTAATACTTTTTAATAAAACAACAGTTGATAAAAAAAATTACAACATATTCTAATAAATATAGTTGTTACATCGAATATATCCAAAATATATAGTATTACATAACTCCGGCACACAAAAAAAAAAGTGGTATGTACTTTGGAACGGACCTACCTATTGAAATGAATATTGACCCACTGAATCCGAATTTCAAGTCCGTTTGACCCGGTCACCCTCCAATTTTGAGCATAATGCAAAAAACCCAAAAAATTGCAAAAAACTGCAGTCACAGCGATGAAAAAATTCTTGTGGACCCGGATCAAGTATGATTCTTGTGTATTTCAATTTACTGAATCTAAATCAGAACGTTAATTAGCCCAGTGCCCGTTAACGTTTAAAAATTAAACAATCTCAAAAAACCAAAAAAATTTAGCCGTCCTGATACGACTTAACTATAGGTTATCGTTTGAGCGTGAGTGAGAAACTAAAAAGAGAGCGAGTGACGAAGGGTTAATATATCTGATTTTTGTGGTATTCTAAAGACGGCGCTGCAGTTTAATTGTTTGAAGCCAAGAACATCGATGTTCTGAAGCGAAGCTATTTGATTTTGGAGTAATTAAAATATCTTTTGCGTTGAGAAATCAAAAATTTTGATTAAAAAATAACTTTACTTTATTTATTTATTGGAAACTTGAAATTTTGAATCAAAATGTTTAAAATTAAGAACAAAATATTTTTCGATCAAAATTTTGGTCGTCTTCAAATAAAAGTATTTAAGTAAAATATATGGTTTTTGAGTCAAGATTGTTTTTTTTTTCTGTCTAAGAAATAATCTTTTTTTTCTCTTAAACTGCGTTGAATGCCGCAAACCGAATCAAAAACGTTAAAAACAATAACTTACTGAATTTTTAAACTTTACGATTTCCTTAGAAGGAAGTTAAAGGTATTTTTAAGATAGATAACTTACCATCTCCATCGAAAGAATGTGTTGTTTGTAGAGGTTTTTCGGTGAAACTGGCAGTAACAATTGGAAATAAAATGATAACTATCCAAATTAACTTAAACCAAAAAAATGTTCTACTTTCAGAACTCCATCGCACAACACTCAAAGCATTATTTGTCATTCGACAGTTATACACTGGTTTCATTCCATATTGACGAGTGATCAATATCTCTTTATCTCTTTTCCAGTCAGTATTGATTTCACATCTTTTATTCAATCTTAATTTATTTTTATGAACAACCATATCATTTTCAGTATTGTTGTGAAGGCGATCACATAGTTGACATGACTCACGTTCAGCTGTCGAAGAAGTTGTTGACAACCTTAAGTAGCTCAAACAGTTTGGACAACCTAACATGTTTTCTATTTTATATTTCTTTTCTCTTTTTTTGTAGTTAATAATTTACTCTAGAATGATAAGATGATGACGTGTGATTTCAAAATTTGCCTTTTTTTTTGGTTAATCAAATAGTTATCGTCATTTTTTAATAATGGTACCATCTATTTTTGAGATGGTCGAAATGACATGTACGCAATAACTTGATGGCAGGCAATCTAATGTAAACATTATCTATGAATGATATATTTTTTGTTGTGAGAAATAATACTTCCAACAGCATAATTTAACCATGCTTTTAAAGGTATAGTGTTAAAGATATGCCATCAATTGTAGTCATTTCACTTGACATAAACCTTGACAAAAAGAAAGATTAATTTGAATTTGTTGTCAGTTGTTAGTCACTATTTTATCAGAGATGTTGCATCGACATTCTTCGTTTATTATTAAAGTAGCTTTATAGTTGGTAAATCGAATAGTCACTCGATGCTCAAAACATTTCTGTCCAGAATAATCGTGATGGCTGCCTTGTGGTGGAAATTTTCTAATGTCTGAAAATAGAAAACAAAAATATTTAGAGATGAAATATTTTCTGTGAATAACTCAAAAAAATCCAATTTTGATAATTTAAGGAAATCTAGTGAAGTTGATATTAACGTAACATAATTATTATGGTAATTATGCAGAAGTGGGGCTCCGGCGATTTGAGATAAAATTGAAATAAAATAAAAAATCGAAAAATTGATCTTTTTGAATATTTTTTTTTTTTTTTTTTCAAATTGTTCTTCTTCACGGCGGACTTATAATAAAAATGATAAAAAGTATGTAAATTGAATATTTTGGTGTTTTTTTTTTTTTTCAATTGAAGTTAAAAAATTTACGATTTCAAAAATTTTCAAATTGTAATAGGGTAAATGCACCAGTAGTTGACTGGTCACCAATTAGTTGACCGATGTATAAAACAGTTAATTAATTAATATTTTACAAGGGTTTTTTTTTTCTAAATATAAGGTAAAAGCCCCAATTATTGACGCTATAAGAGACAAAGTTATGATTTGATTTTTTTTAAGCAATCAAATATAAATATCGTTGAATTTTGTTTGTGGTAATGTCTTAAGTAATGTTTTAACTAATCAATTTCTTTTTTTAAAATGATAATCAGTGATATTTACTAATTAATTTTAAATAATTAAATAGATAATCTGGATACACCAATTATTGACGGGTTAAAAAACTGATTGATCTAAATATTGACGTACCGTAACCCCAATTATTGACGCCCCTACTGCGCATGCGTCGAATCATTTGGTTATATTTTTATTTATCAAAACTTGATATAAAGTAATCAATATTATTAAAGTTAATTAATAATAATTTCTATGAATGATTAATTATTATTAAAAATATAACAATTTATTTAAAAACTTATTTAACACCAAAACACGCCGAGTTATTTGAGAGTTAAAAGCCTTGTATATAATCGCGTAACGTATTTTATACTTAAAAAAAAAAAGGCGTCATAGCACTGTTAACTGGCTGTCAATATGGGATTCACCATAAAAATTATGAACTAGTTATTGACTCCCATTATTTAAATATTATAAAGCATACAATTAATTTCGATTATTCAATTTTATAAATATTTCATGTACTGTTAATTAAAAAAAAAATAGGTCATATAATTACATGAAAAAATTAATTTAAACTCGGCAGTTAAAAAAAATGCTTTTCTAACCAAAGTTGTTAAGAAAATAGACGCTCGTAAGCTGATTTGATGAACTGGTGGTAACTTTATTTTTTTTTAATAATTAATATTTAATATTTTGAACTGAAAGTGATTTTTTTTTTCAATTTTTTAATTAATTAGAATTTAATAAAAATTTATTTGATCGTTATTCTTATTACAGATAATTTAATATATTTAAAGATAATTTAGGGTGTCAATATTTAGACCCCCGTCAATAATAATTGGGGTTTTTACCTTATATTACAAAAAAAAAGTATGGCATTTAATTATCATAATAAAAAATTGCGCAGTTCATTGCGCAGTGATTATAGCCTTATTATAAAAAAAATATTCTGTGTTTGTTTACAACGCGACCAGCCACAAACCGGTTAAAAATAATTAAAGTACAATTGAAAGGTGAGTGCATTTCATCATTAATTTAGTGATATTAATTGATATAATATAAAATATTTTAGTATTATTATGTTAATTAAAGATCAGATTAAGGTAAAGTACCCAGTACTTGAACAGATTTGACAGTGTATTGTATTTGACCACGATTTTAGTACATAAATTTCAACATAACTGACTAAATCAAAGTGACTTAATAAAATATATTCAATTCTAAATGTATTAAAAAAAAAAATCGGTATTACATAAAGAAAATAATTTTTTTTAATTATTTAAAAAAATCCTTCAAGAGCCCCAGTAGTTGAACATTAAACTGTGACAGACTGCAGTATTTGAACACCTCTGTACCAGAACTTGAACAATCATTTAGTATGGCTTTAGACACTTTGTGTTAAAATAAAAATAAAAGATTTTAGGCCCAAAAATAAGTATTTATTATATATGACATTAAAGTTAGCAGTCACTGGACTATTTTTTAATTTTTTTTTAACAAATAAATAAATTTGTTCCAGAAAATTATTTTTAAAAAATTGCATTTTTAATTTTTTTAAATTTCTAAATGTCAATTTTTTTTACCATAATTCACTTGTTAAAAAAATTCTTAAAATTATCAAACATCTGCTAAATTATATTATAAAATTAACATTAAACATACATTTAAGTCCTTTACTTTAAGAAACATTCAAATGTATTTTTACTTTTTGTTTACTATGTGAGGTTAGAACGTGTAATTTTTTTTTTATTTCTCAAACACTAATATTCGCCCTAAAAATAATAAATTTTGTTTATAGTTTTTTTTATTTACTTTATTTGTATAATTTTTTTGTTACTATACGAATAAATGTATTTTTTAAAACACTTTAAAATATTTATTTAACATTGAGTTAGACAGTTCAAGTACTACAGTTACGTAAAAATGAGAGACGGTATACTTGAACACACGGCGCTATGTCGTTCAACTTTTGGGTCCTACATTTGAAATTGGGAAATATACTTGAACAGCTAAATTAAATATAAAAAAATAATTAAAACACGTTATTAACAACAGAATATTTTGCAAAATGATCTATATTTTTGATTGGTTAAATTTTTTTGTTGAATGCTCAAATATTTTGGGTTATTTCGCCATTTTTCTATTGTGGTGGTGAGTAGGGTGGACCAAAAATTCGCTTTTTTAGAATTTCGTTTAGTAATAGCAAAAATATTGTTTATTAAGTTATAAAAAAATTTTGTGTGAAAGGAAAAAATTTTTGGTCAACATCTCAGGCCCGCCGATTGCAGTCGAAGATAAAAATGCTCAAAAAATTTTTTCATTAACTTATTTTGATCGGAAATTTTAAGCTCTACAAAAAAGGTCCTTACACAAAATTACGTAGGACCCATATATTCAGAGATAATCCCAATTTTAGTATCAAAATAGTAGATTTTCGCCATTAAAATAATCTTGTTAGTTTGAAATATATTTATAAATTCTCCATTCGACAGGAAATTAAATTTTCTATCAAAATGATTTTTTGTAAAATTTTTAACGAGTGATAATTATTAATATTATTCCAATTTTTGTTTAAAAAGTGGCATTTTCGACAGTAAATGAATTATATCTTGGTATAAAACGTAATCAAATTCTTATCAGTTTTAGTAATCAGTCCTATGTCTAATAGAGTCGATGTTACAATGGCTGCAGTGGCGCGAGCACTTAAGTTATACCTTTGGCTGGTAAGATCAGTTTCTTTGAATTCAATTCTATTTTGACTTTGAACGAGATTAAAATCCATGTTTCTTCTTTGTCTGTAGCTTGGTTCATACAATGAAATTGTTTTTCGACGAAGTACTATTAATGGAAGAAGTCGATTTTTGAGAAAAATTTATTTCACTGAATGATGAATTAGAAGATAAGTCTGAAGATACCAAATTTTGGTTTAAATCTAAGATAATACGAGGTAAACGTTCTGTATATTCATCATTCGGCTCTGGAATGTACAAAAATTGTTGAGAGATTTTTCGTAAGCGTGTATTGAATTCAATGTATTGACAAGAATTATCTGTGTGATAGTAGAGTAGAGTTAGATGGACGGTGTGGCTTAATGTATATAGAATAAGCGAAAGGAAATTTAGTATAGACCGGATAGCTCAAATGGTAGAGTAGCCGACATGTCTTCGGAAGGTTCTGGGTTCGAATCCCAGTCCGAGCTATCTTATAATTTTTTCTCGCATATTCTATAAACTCACATTAAGATGATCCTCTCCACATTAGGGTGTCCGTTATTTCCCAAGTTAACTTTTTTTTCGCGATCGCCCCTTGGATTTTTAGTTCTTGACCTAAAGAAAAATATCTTACCCAAATAAGCTCTTAATTACCAAATTGAACCGTGCCGAAGTCGAGTTACATTTCCCATTTAAATAACATGGGAATTTGGAACTTTTTGCAATTATTTTTTTTTCTTCAAAAAAATTGTCACCACGATTATGATCTGTGCCTATTCTGATGAGAAATTGAATACTCTACAAAAAAGTTCTCTTATAATTTTTCGATAAAATCCTTCCTTTAGAAGTTATTTGTGGTTAAAGTTGTGTTTATAGTTATTATCATAGTTTTGCAGTCTTGCTGTAAAGTTTTTTGTGTTATAATCATTTATTTTATCTATAAATATTCCAAAAATTTTATCAATATGATTAATAGTTACAGTAACGTTAACAATACGATGTATTGAATACATTTTTAATAATATTGCCGCTTATTTGTATTTTTTCTGTCTCTATTCACATTTATTTGTTAAGCAATTTTTAGTCGCATTATGATAAGTATTCATGAATTTGTTTGTTTTTGTTTTCATGAATAATTTGCTCTAAATATTGTTTTTGTTCTTTTTTATGCGTTAAATTGTTGATGTATTTTTGAGTTCATCGAAGCGCTCTTTCGGCTACATCGTTAACAATTGTAGATTATTAACAATGTCTAATCCTTCCAAACAATCATTATTGGTGGCTCATGTCTCAAAGTTAATCTCTAGCAATTTTTTATTTATGTTGAATCAAAAAAAAAATTTTCATCGAATTTGAATTAATAAAAATTAATTTATTTAAGAAAGAAATCAATATCTTTTTCTTTTGAATTGATAATTTCATTATCTGCATTAACTATATAGCGTTCAGGGGGAATCAAAATCGAAATTTTCATCACATTTTAATAATTTAACGTAGTTGGATCCTGCAAGACATATTTCAAGAAAATTATGAAATTTTTTTTATTGAAAGATAATTATATTAATGATTCACCACCAAAATTTCAGATCAATTCACCACATTGTTTTTAAGCAATGAATTTTCGAAATTGCGACATTTACACGCAAAGGTATAGAAAGATGGTGAAGTTATATAACTTTTATATGTGAAGTTATATACTATAGTATGAAGTTATATACTATAGTATGAAATTATTTGCATCACTCGAGTGGTATGGAAGATTTCATACTAACTTTACCATCTCTCTATACCTCTGCGTATAAATGATGCAATTTCGAAAATTAATTTCTCAAAAACGGTGTGGTGAATCGATCTGAAATTTTGGTAGTGAATTGTTAATATATTTATCTTTCGATAAAAAAAATTTCATAATTTTCTTGGAATATGCCTTGCAGAACCCAACTGTCTTAATCATTTTTCGTTTTACGTGAAGTTATTTATTTATTTATTTATTTATTTATTTATTTATTTATTTATTTAACAGTACATTGAACCCTACAGCAATGCCAATGATTGGGTTCCATAGAAAAGAAATGAATATAACAATTGTTTTATTATCGTAAAGCTTAAATATAAAATTAATAGTAGTAAGTCTATGCTTTATCTGATAAATTGATCATATATTATTTGATAGTAATTAACAATTAGATAGGATGCACTAAGTCAGTGTTCAATTGAGGAACAAAGTTTTGCAAGAGAGCCAACATTATTTATCGTGTGGATGTCAAGGCTGTTATCAATTTTATAAAACAAGTTAAAAGCATACATTAAACGATAAATAGGAGCAGATGCAGCGAAGTTAGTACTCGTTAGTGGAAGTTGAAAGGGAACATTACTTCTCCAGGTCGGAGTTCTGAAAGTAATTGATTCTAAAAGTCTCGGACAATCAACCTTGCCCTGTATCAGTCGCGTCAAGAAAATAGCACTGGCACATAGTCGGCGGTCCTTTAAAGAAAGCATTTTAAATCTACGACAAAGTTCTTCCTTATCCGAGCCCGGTTTAGGGTAAATTCGGTCAATTTTTCATACTAAAAATTTAAGGAATTTGTGTTGAACTTTTTCGATCTTATTGATGTGAACATCAAAGATAGGAGACCAGACCACCGCAGCATACTCGAGACGCGATCTAACCAGGGAAAAGTATACAGATTTAATGGCTTTGATTGAGATTAAGTTACGACTAGATCTATTTACAAATCCTAACATCTTCCACGAGGAGGTAACCACTGCATTGATGTGAGGTTGAAAGTTTAGCTTATTGTCAAAAACAACACCCAAGTCGCGATGAACTGACACTCTCAAGATCTGGGTGTCACCAATATAATAATCAAAAAGTATAGGCGACTTATTTCTGTAGTATGACATTATTTTACATTTTTCACGATTTAACATTAATTCATACTTATTACATAGGTCAACAAATTGATTTATAAACAATTGGAGTTATAAGTTATGTATTTGAATCGAAAAAAGTCAAATCAGCTTTTTCACCAGTTAAACACCACAGATGGTTTTTGAATTTGTGCAATACTGCCTCAGAAATTTTCTTAACGGTCGTCCTGTAATGATACAGTCTTTATATAATTTATATCTTGGTATAGAGCTGATGCTGCAAGAGGTGCCAAAAACCAAAATGATACATAAATAAATACTATGAATGAACAAATATCCAAAAGATTTTGTTGCGTTTCAAGATCTAACTCGAAAATGTCCCGAAAAATATATATTTTCAGCGAATAAATCGCTTTTAACATCTAGCGTGCATGGTGAAATGCAACTGGTTTATAAAATTTGATTTCATTGGCACTCTAATAATACAACTAAAAATTGCTTAACAAATAAATGTGAATAGAGACAGAAAAAATACAAATAAGCGGCAATATTATTAAAAATGTATTCAATACATCGTATTGTTAACGTTATTGTAACTATTAATCATTTTGATAAAATTTTTGGAACATTTATAGATAAAATAAATGATTATAATACAAAAAACTTTATAGCAAGACTGCAAAACTATGATAATAACTATAAACACAACTTTAACCACAAATAACTTCTGAAGTTATAATAATAATAATATAAATATAATAAACATAAAATGTATATTTATTAGAGTGGTCCAAAAAAAAAAAGTTTTTTGCCTATCATCTTAAAAGCTTCTCTAAGGTATAAAAAAAATTCCCTTCAAAGCGCAGCTTGATATCTCAATTCTTCATGAAGCTCAATGAATTTTTATTTTCCCATTTAAATAACACGTAAAAAAATTTTATTTACGTTTTTATCCAGCAATAATACGAAAAAAAATTTTTTTGTATTTTTCGTCAATTATTCTTGTAGGAAATTTAATTTTCTACAAAAAAGTACTGAGGTAGTTTCTTCGTAATCTTAACGAGTAAAAAGTTATTGAGTTTTAAATACTTGCACAAAAAAAATTTGAACGAAGATAGTTTCAAAGCAACTTTTCGAAAACTTTTCGGTAACTGCATGTATTTATTTCAAAATTTATCAAACTAGACTGTTTCTAATATAATTAACACCTGTCTTTTGGTGAAGTATTAACTGTGAATGATGAATAATTTCTCTCATTACAATTTGGATATTTTTTCTTATGAGCAGTGATTTATTAAAATTGAACTTGAATTTCATTACGGAATCTGAATCAAGAGCAAGCTAGTACTTCCGGATGTATACCAAATTTAATTTTTTTATTTAAGAAGATGTAGGACAGGTAGAACAGGTGAATATTTAAATTTTGAACATGATGCTGGGACGCTTTTTGACCGAATGAAAAATCACGAAACTTTGCAGGAGTACGTAAATAGAAGTCCTTCGTGAATTGATTCTTTTATTTTTAAATTTAATCATTGAAAAAAAAAATGATAAATAAACAAGTAGAGTTAGTGCGGAAAACTGCCTTATCTCAGGAGTCATCACATATTTAAGTAAATAAGCTTGACTATAAAAAAATTGCTAATAAACATACAACCAATATAATCTTTGAGACTGATTTAATTTTTTGGTTATTTCTTATTTTAGTTTATATGACTTATAAGACATAATTATTAAAATGCAGCTAGGTTGAAGTAAAAAACTAATTGTCAACAAAAAATTTAATTTACTATATATCTTCATGTAGGCCGCAAGAGAGTGCTAAAAGTAAATTATCTAGTTTAATTTTTTTAAGCAGTGGTTAGAGTATTTACAAAGTCTGGTAATCTCCTTCAGTGCATTTAACATGTGGTTCAAATAAACAAACCGATATATTGAATTGTCATTTGTTATCACTGGTCCAGACTGAATGACCGATATCAGACTGTATACTATGTTTTTAAGAAAAAAATATAAATTACTTAATCAAATACTTTGAAACAGAAAATGTGATACAACATGGATTCTAAAATCATATCTGATTAAATTTTCTTTTATTGCGAGTATTTAAAGCTTAATAACTTTTTACTTGTTAGGATTACGAAAAAACTACCTTTGTACTTTTTTATAGAGAATTGAATTTCCTACAAGAATAATTGATGAAAAATACAAAAAAAAAATTTTTTTCGTAGTTTTACCGGATGAAAACGTAAATAAAATTTTTTGATGTGTTATTTAAATGGGAAAATAAAAATTCATTGAGCTTCATGAACAATTGAGATATCAAGCTGCGCTTTGGAGAGAATTTTTTTTATACCTTAGAGAAGTTTTTGAAACAGCAGCACTTGAAAAAAAAAATAAAAATGTTTTTTTTGGACCACTCTAATATTTATTATTAAAATAATATTTAAAATTTTGTTTAGTTAGTAAATTTTATTCTGCTCTAATTTTTCTAGTGAGCTATCACGTATTTTTAACATCCTGCTAAGAAAATTAAAAATTTTCAAAAGTCGGGAAGTTATTGGTTTTAACCCTTTTTTTCGAAAATCGCATTTTCAACGGATGTTGACGTTTTGAGGTCCAAGGAAGCTTCCCCGAATGTTTCCGCGATGATGTCCGTATGTCTGAATGTATGTATGAGTGTGTGTATGTGGCCGTATTTAAACCTCTTATAATTTTTGAACGGCTCGACCGATTTTATCGTGGTTAGTGCCATTTGAAAGGGATTGACCAAACTTAAATTTTGAAAACAATT